>NW_026860444.1:0-17091 GCF_026571515.1 Ruditapes philippinarum
ATTAAAGAAAATAACATCCGGTCTGAGAGGGTGTAATATCGGCTACTTAACACCAGTTTGCAGTTTTGATAAGTAGGAATTTGACGCACGAAGGCCGTAGGGCCTGAGTGGTTAATTTTTCGCAATCAAAAAATGAAAAACCAGCATTAAATAGCCGATATACACCTCTCTAAGGCCGATGTTATTTCGATTCTATCACGATGAAATAAGGAAGATCACTAATGTTATTTTTAAGCGGAAATAACTTCCGGTGCCGATTTTTGTTATAAACGCTGTTTGATTTTCACACGGTGACCCTACTGTTGCAAAGATATAGAAATTTTAAAAACAAAATAATTAAATAAGAAAAAACATTATTTTATCAAGTTTTTTCAACAATAAAAATTATGTTTGTATTGTGTTAATTACATAAGTGCCCCATTATCATTCTTGTATGTATGAAAATTAATGTCAGCTTGTTTGAAATGAGGTGTTTACTTAGGATGACTTCATTACACTGTTATACGGATTGGCGCCGTTTTGTCAAAATATTTATTAACTGATATGGATCTATATGTGGCGTTAGTGTATGTGAGATATTATTTTCGGTATTGTATGAAAAGAAACATTTATAAGAACTGAAAATATAAATAAAAAATGCTTTTATTGTTGGGCTTTAAAAGGCTTTTTAAACTATATAATCAAGGGAGGAAACATAACAGCCACATAAACAAGTAGTCCCTAACCAGTGTTTATTGGCAGTTTAACTCCTGGTTTATTTCTTCTTTGTCTATATTGTGACAAATCACATGGAGTGATGGAATATATATTATGCATCTTTATTTATTAATATATTATGCATCTTGAAAAAATTTTTGTTTATAGAAAGATAAAAAAAAAATAATAGAAAACTTACCTTTCTGGGATGACCGGATATAGGTTTTTTACCATATATGTGGTGTAAAGCTTTGAATATGTCTGCATTGTTGGTGATGTCAGTTTTCATCTTTTCCAAGAATATGAATGCTTCTTTCAGTGTTTTCTCTGTGTATTTATTACTGTTTCTACACACAAAAAATCAATGTCCCTCTATTTTTATGCTTTGCTTAAAAATTTCATTTGTTTCTATCTTAAAGTCATTTTTTTTTGTTTGGTCATGTTTCATGTTGCACCAATAAAGTATAGGTAATATGGCGTCTTTCCAGCTTTACTGGTACAGGATGACCTCAAGTGCCCTTCCATGCATTATTTCAGGCTAGAATGGGCACCTGACTAGAACCATCATTCAATAGGCTAGCTGGATAGCTTCCTCAAAAGAAAGAATAAAAAATCACTTTTGGAATTCAAACCCACAGCAGTGAGGGGCAAGTGGTTTGAAGTCAACGCCGTTTACCACTTGGCCAATGACGCTTTTATTTTTTTAAATGAGATTGAAACAAATCTATTCAACATCATACACCCTAACTTTATTAAGTTGTCACAAACTACCTTGTACCTGGTGTATAACTAGTTTCAAAACAATATGAGATAGGAATTGTGAGGAATGGTTAATTATTATATTACTTTATAATATTCCAGGAAGTGGTAAAGTATAAATAAAAGTATTCTTACCTAAATAGAGAGTTGACCTTAGCGGCATAGCATATGACATTAAAGAAACAATCAGCTGGTAAACTCCTTAGGAACAGCTGCAGTGCTTTCTTGGCATTTCCCATCTTAGTTCTATCCATCTTTCCTAAAAATAGTAAATAACAAAGGGTCAGTATACATGATAAGTCACTGATGAATTAATTTTATCAATTTTTCTTTTGGTTGAGTTTTACATGGCACCAACACTGTAAAGGTTGTATTGCGACTTTCCAGCTGTAGTGGTGCAAGAAGACCTTAGGTGCTTCTCCTTGCATAATTTCAGGCACAACGGAGTTCCTGAGTTGAACCACAGTTCCACCAGGTACTGTATAAGTGGATATTTATGTGTCACAAAAATTTTGCGAATGTCAAAAAGTGGACTTATTTGCAAAGTATGATTTCTTGAATTTTATACTGTTTTTCTGATATCATTAATAAAGCAGGTTCATGTTAAGAATATGCTGTAATCTTTCTATTCAGGTGTTCAATACTTTATTTAGTTGCGTCCCTTGTTATGGCGGCAGGTCAAATTTTTACATGTGTAAACTTCTAGTAAAATTGGAAAATGGGAGTGGATATTAACATTTGGCGTATGAGAATAGGATGTTTTACAACTCGCTCTAAATCTGTGAAGCATTTTCAAGTGCTAGTTATCTCAAAGGGACTGAAATAGTCATTTTCTGGAATACTTTGTCTGTGCACGTGTGTAGCCATTGTGATTCTATTGAGTGGTGATGTGGAAAGAAACCCTGGACCACCTAAGCCTGATGTGATACGGGGAAAGGGACAACAAAGACATTCAGGGGTTGATGGTTCATGCAGTGGGCATGCTGATGTGCTTACCCCGGGTACCGGGAGTCTTGACAGTGTGGTGACTAGACAGCGGACCATATCCTCGTACACATTTTCACAGGTGGCATCCCCTAACAATAGACCGGTAAATGACACTAGAAATGCACGAAGTAAGTCTCATACTAGTACTAGTAATACAGACTCTGATATGTTTACTTTCCTTAGAAATATGAAAACTGACATTGATAGGCAATATGAACGCTTAGTTACTGAAGCCAGAGATATGAATTCAAAAATTGACTCATTATTCTCGACAATTAACAAGTTAAAGCAGGATAATGAAAGGCTAAAGCATGACAATGATTTGCTACCAGCAGAAATATCTCAAGTCAAAAATAAACTAGATGTCCTAGAAAACCAATCATGAAGGAACAATTTACACTTTAATGGAATTCTTGGAAATATAAATGAAGCATGGGCAAAATCTGAGGAGAAAGTTCGATCCTTTCTGAAAAAGACGTTAAATTTACATGAATTAGCCGACACAGTAGAAATCGATCGTGCGCATCGGATTAAATCAAACAACCCAACTTAGTGTACTATACTTGTACAATTCAATAAATACAAGGATTGTGAACAAATATTACAACGTTTAAATGATTTGCTTCAAGAAAATACATCTTATTCAGTTCAACGGGACTTTAGTGATAAGATCCGAATGCATAGAAAATATCTGAGTGAAAGGATGTTGACAGAAATGGTAACTATGCTGTAATTCGGTATGACAAACTGATAGTGAATGATTCTGTGTACAAATACGATGACACTA
Source organism: Ruditapes philippinarum (assembly GCF_026571515.1). Lineage (NCBI taxonomy): Eukaryota > Metazoa > Mollusca > Bivalvia > Venerida > Veneridae > Ruditapes > Ruditapes philippinarum. Next base: position 3,230 of record NW_026860444.1, read on the forward strand.
CACAGTCTATTGTGTCAATTGGTGCTTGCCGGAGGATTACACGCCCACGTGTTTTACCACGTGGCCAGGCAAACGATGTTTTACATGTAATGCAGCAATTGGATGTACGAAACCATGTGAGTGCTGACGTAGATCCCGATCAACTGCGCTGTGTAAACCGACCAATAGGGAATGATACAGGTTTGACCGATGATGCTTCCGACTCATCTCATATAGAATAAGGATACGGTCAAGGCCAAATAAACAATGATTATTCATGTATAAACATTGTAAGTTGGAATATTGCGGGATTAAGTAAACATGTTGACAATGCTGAACTTATACATTTTTTCTCTTCTTTTGATATTATTCATTTGTGTGAATCATGGGGAAAAAGTGTTGGTGAATTTAGCTCCTTTTTAGAATCTTATATTTGTTATAAACATGTTAGAGCACAACGTTCTTATAGCATACGTAATAACGGTGGTATTGCTGTTTTTATAAAAAGCAGTTTATATAAACTGAATATTATTACACGTATTAAGAATACTTTTGAGGATTGTGTTGTATTATATTGTAATTTTTCAAAAGTTTTCAAGTGTAAAAATGTTATTATGTACTTTGTTTATGTATCACCTGAAGGGTCGTCTATTTACGATTCCAGAGAGGAAAGAAATGGCATTTCTTATTTACAATCAAATTTAGAAGAAATATCTTTAGAATTTCCTAATGATTTAATATTTCTTGCAGGTGATACGAAAGATTATTTAGACTTTATTCCACATGATAACTTAGATTTTGTTTTTGGGGAAGTTGAGTATGAAGGTAGTTATTTTGAACTGCTTCGAAATAGTAAAGACGTTCTACGTGGAAATAATTTTGGGAAATCACTAGTACAAATGTGCTGTGTTTTAGATGTACATTTCTTAAATGGAAGAATTAATGGGGATCTAGAGGGAAATTTTACGTGCGTTTCTAACAACGGAGCGTCCATTGTCGACTATATGATAGCCTCGTCAGAGTTGTTTGAAAATATATGTAACTTCAGTGTACTTGATCAAACTAAATCGGACCATTTTCCATTGTATTGTTGTTTAAAAAATTTTATGGTTTAAATGATAGTAATCGTAATACAAATGTTGTAAATAATACATTATCGGAACTAAAAATGTATAAATGGCGGGATCACCAATGATGGTGACCATTTTCCTGAGCAAAAAAATGCTCTACTTTTAGATAATGACCAACTAATAACAAGTCTTGTAACGAGCTATTGAAACTATTCAGTCTTTATATTATAATGCTGGACGTTATATGTTGGCTTCCAATTCATCAAACACGTTGCAACCACCTTGGTGGGATGAACGTTGTGAAATGCTTAAAAGACAGAAATACTCATTCTTAAGGCGGTTTTGAACATCAAACCTAAATGCATCTGATTTAAGAATTTATAAAGATAAAAATAATGAATTTAAGAATTATTGTTAGAATAATTTTTATCAGTACCAGTCTCAAAATCGGCAAAAGCTCATTAATAATAGAAACAATCCATGTTTTATGTGGAAACAACTTAAACAAGCAAAACAAAAGCAATTTATAGATTCAAGTATCGGAGCCGATGACTGGTATACATATTTTCATGGTTTATTGTTTGATAATGATATATTACCTTTAGATATAATAATGAAAATGATGACGTCATCATTGATAATACACATGATATATCAAACTTAAAGGGACCATTTATGTTAACGGAGGTTGAGTTAGCTATTCGGAAGTTAGCAAACAGAAAAAGCTGCGGCTTAGATGGAAAACCATCTGAATTTATAAGAATAGTTTAAACAGTATTGCACCTTATTTAGTATTAATTTTTAATCAAATATTTGAAACAGGTGAATTCCCTCAATCTTAAGGTCTTAGCATAATATGTCCTATACATAAAGCTGGATCAACCTGTGACCCGAGTTATTATTGAGGAATTTCTCTTATTAATACACTATATAAAATATTTTCAAGCATCGTTAATAAGCGTTTGTATGAATTTGCTGAAAATAACAATAAGTTTGACAAACCTCAGGCAGGTTTTCGGGCTGGGTATTCGGCAATTGATAATGTTTTCTGTCTTCAAGCTATGGTGCAAAAATATCTTTCCAAAAAAGGGGGTAGATTTTACTGCTTTTACTACAAATAATAATAATAATAAAGTATTAATGTGTAAGTACTACTCTTTTTTTTTTTTTTTGGTACTTTTTAATCTTTTTGGTGTTTGGTTTATATTGGGTAGAATGATGCACGGGGCACGTGATTTTCATGAGTTTTTTCGCGGTTTTAAATCATTTGAGGTTTACTACACAGTATACAAGGTTCACCAAATTTCTTTAATTTTATAAATTGTATATTCATGAGGAGACGGTTGATACCTGTTATATATATTAATAGAATGTTTTATAAATGAACATGACAAAGACTGGATTTTACAATGTGACTGATCAATAATTGTATTGGGAGAATTTGTCAAATTGATTTATTTTCTTAAGTTTTATCCAATTGTTAAGTAATTCTTTAATATAAAAAGAATATTCTAAAAGCAGGGTGCGGAGAGAGCCTGTTCGCTGGCCAGAGCTTTGGATTCTCCCTATCTCCCCCCTCTTAAACTATAAATTTAAAAAAAAAAATAATAATAATAAGAGTTGGGGTTGGGGCAGCCGGCTCGCAGCATATGATTAACCTGTGTTTCCGAATAATTATTTTTAAAATGGTTGTTTTTCGTTTTGAATAATTTTTTTTTCCGGCAGGATTAAAAAAAAAAATAATCCCATTTCATAGTATTGATCCATTGATTTCAAATTCATGAAGTATGTTTATAGTATAATTATAATCAACATTGTTGCTTTTACAGAAGTATTTATATATATAGAAATAATACATGTATGTACTAATTAAGGCGTTCCTTTGATATGACATTATATTGTGTGATGTATTGCTGTAAAAATGTTCATATATGAGCTTTAGTAAACCCCAATCTATAGAACCTTATCTGAGTTTTCTTATTTCTTGGTTTGGATTATATGGTTTAGGAAAGAAATAATTTATTTTAAGACAAACGAAGTGAGGGAGAAAATAAATAAAGATACATTTATTCTATCACTATTGATCATATAAGATCATACACAGAAATTTGCCCCCAAGAGGATAAAGTTTACAATACTATAGCTCTTATGCACTTATATTCTAATATGCTTACCAATACCTGTAAAAATATTCATATTCAATAATATTTATTCAAATCATAATGTCCCAGGCATCCGGAAATCAGGGGCCTATGCTGCAGACAACAAAGTCCTGAAGACCGGTGTCACAGTAAACCAGAAAGCAGTCTATATATTACAGCATGATTGTCTGCAGTATCAGAATTTTAAATATAAACATATATATATCTGATTTACCTGACATTTCAATGATAAACACATATTCTCCATTGGTTGCAATAGAAATCTTTCTTAAATCTGGCTGGAAACTCAACATACAAATATCTTTTTTGCACACTTCCTCTAAAAATAAATAATACAAATATTCTTTTCAGTATACGATGCTTTTTGCAACATAAGCAACATTAATCACATATCCATGCCGCATTTACAACTTATTAAAGAAGGTATTGCATAGCCATACATGTATAATGATGTGATGACATTTGCATTATACAAGCATAGTATAAAGACTTGAAAAATGTTAACATTACACTTTAAGCATGCCAATGAAAAATTGATACTTTTTAATGTAAACAATTCTTATTTTGGACATGTAATAAACATAATATCATATCTGTTTAGCTTCATTACAAAATTCTTTCAACTTGTTGAAGAAGAACTGTTATGCCCGCTAGAGGCTCACATAATATGATTTTATTCAACTTGTTCAATAATTTAATATTTACCTACCCTCATTCAATAGTCTCTATTTATGGAACAAATATAATGCAAAAAATTTTAATATGTTCATGAAAAATTGAAAATCTTTCACTTCTATGAGATATATAAACTATTTTTCAAATTTTATAAGCATTTAATTAGAACATGCAAGAAAAGTTACATGTAAAGCATACCAGATTTTGGGTTTTGATTTCCTAGGATGACCTGTGGAGAATATGGCTTCTCATACAACACACACAACTGTATATCTCTGTCAAACTTAAAGTCATCACCAATTAACACCTGTAAATAAATACATGTATACATATCGTTTTTAAGTGGCGGCATGGCCGAGTGGTTAACATGTCAGACTAGTAATCTAATGATCCCTAGCTGCGTGGGTTCAAACCCCGTCAGGGGCATGTGGTTGATTCTTTGAGCAAGAATCTTTACACTCTTACACAGTACTGGCTGCTTCAAGGAAGGGATTAAAAGTGTGTCTATAAGCTAATGGCTTCCTACACAATCATACTAAAATAAATAAATACTGTAGGAACAATATAAATACTGTAAATTAACAGTGTTTAGTTATCACTCCAAAGTTGTTATAGTAATTGATACATTGTGCAAGAAAACATATGAGCGGCGTCACGACAAAACCAACATAGTGCGTTTGCGACCAGCATAGATCCAGACCAGCCTGCGCATCCGCATAGTCTGATCAGGATCCATGCTGTTCGCTTACCAACTTACCAAGCATGGATCCTGATCACACTGCGTGGATGCCCAGACAGGTCTGGATCCATGCTGGTCGCAAACGCACTATGTTGGTTTTGTCGTGATGCGGCTCAATTTGTATAGATCTTTCTCCAGGCCTACTTTCATTTTCTGATTTGTTATTGAATTTCATATAATTGTACTGAGAAATGTGTAGAAAGAGCAAATTTTCATACATGTTGCATGATTAAAGGAAATAAATTTACACAAGCTAGAATTCTGCATATAGTAAATAAATTTCTAATATACATGTATTTGTACAAGTACTTATTCATTTTATACACAAGATTAATTATGAAGAAGTGTCAAATATAAATCACTACTTGAAAATCTACACTGAGAGGATGTTCTAACTAGACCTTTGGTTAATCAGCTATATTTTTTTAATGTATTGATCAATTTAGGTTATATTTCGGATATTTATTACTACACATAAGATGCATACTTCTGTAGAATTTTATTTAAATCACATTTCGATAAAATGTCAAACTTAACAGAAAAAAACAGTCTTATAAAAAGTCAAAGTCGCAAAATGGCGGCAAAATAACAATGTGAAAAGTCACTCAACAATATCACTTAACTGTCCTGGTAAAACTCTCTGGTTTAATATTTGGTGTGACCACCTCTAGCTCTCAGTAAGTGAGCACATCGTTGTCTCATCGACATAACATAGTTTGAAATAGTCTGCTGAGGAATGTTGGCCCATTCTTGGATCAGCATCTGCTCTAACTGAACAAAATTTGCGGGCGGATTCGGTCCGTTCCGAACACGGCAGCCAAGTTCATCCCACAAATGCTCAATGGGGTTCATGTCCGGGGATTTAGACGGCCATGGAAGAACTCTCACTTGTTGCTGTCGTAGAAGCCTCTCTGTGGTCGCAGCTGTGAGCGGGATCGCCCCATTCTGCATCAGAACCATACCTCGCCCACCGGCACGCAGGTGAGGAATGGCCTCCGGAATCAGAATCTCCTGTTGATATCTCAAAGCGTTGAGATTACCACGGATGACTACGAGGTTGGTCTTAGTATGAAAGGAAATCCCAGCCCAAACCATCACCGATCCCCCACCGTAGTGGTCACGCTCGTGAACGCAGCTGTCGTTTAAACGTTCGCCTCGACGCCTATAGACGCGCATCCTGTTGTCACTGTTTTTCAAGTTGAAACGGCTTTCGTGTTGGCCCATTCAGCACGAGTCATTCTCTGGTGACGACGGGCCCATTGCTCACGTCTTCGGCAATGTACGTCGGTAAGTACAAGGCCACGAAACGGCCTCCTTGCTCTTATACCATGATCACGGAGGCGGTTAAATACCGTTTTCTGGCTTATTGATCTGTTATGAGTGCCTATCGTCTGCCTGGCGGTTGAAGCTGCAGTTCTAAAACGGTTGTTAAGGTGATTAGCAACAATCTGTGCATCTTGTGCTGGAGTTGTCACTTTTCTGCGAGGTTGCCTGCGCTCATCTTCAACACGACCTGTGTGCTGGAACTTGGTGAAGAGGTTGGTGATTGTAGAGACATGCCTGCCAAAAATTCGAGCAACCTGCAGAGAGAACAGAAGACATGCAACTTCATATCATATCTGTACATTTTCTAAGCTACATGTATAAATGCTAAAATAATTTGATTAAATATTGTTATTTACAATAAATTATTTCACGAAGAATGATTTAATACCATATTTAGATGAACAGAATATTTTAATGATGAATACCTGTACTCGGGATGAGCCAGCCTGTAACATGCCAATTGCGCGAGCGCGTTCTGCATTGTTCATACGCAGCATTTCAGCAGTTCTATCACTAAAATGTTTTTTTGGTATGATTTTTGCTATAGAATACTGATTTGATAAGAAAAATCGATTTTGAGCACTGAATTCACAAAATCTCGTGCATAATTATAAAACTACACATGAAAGCACGTGCAAATTGGAATATCGTCACGGTCGATGATTTTCATGATTTTTAAAAAACATTGGCCATGTAATTAATTAATGCAAATAATAAAGTCCATACCTTTTACCATTATTGAATAATTTTAATTTAAAAAAAGGTCTAGTTAGAACATCCTTTCAGTGTAGTTTCCCATTAAACATTAAGTATTGGAGACACTGGTGCCATTTTAAGCATTGCAGTTAGTCCAGGGGTCAGGGCCTAGGACATTAATAGATGAAAGCTTAAGGGACTCCATTGAGATTTTATGAAATGAAGGGATGGGGGAAAAAAAATCAGGATTTTTGTATAACTTGATGTAGGTCTTGACAAATAACTTGTATACAAAATTTCAGATCATTCGTTGCATGGCCTTTCACTCGAATAGGCCAAAAACAGCATAAAATTGATTATCAATTCAATTCTGATTATTTATATATATATATTATCTATTGCATAATTTTTAATTCTTAATGTACCAGTTGATTTATACAACATTAAGTTATATTTAGTATTAAATTATTTTACTCTATTACACCTCAGTGGAGTTCCTTTATCGCACCTGCTTCTGCAGATAGATCTACTTGCTTTTTGGTCTAAAGTATTATAATGAAAACCATTCCCATTGCAGGCAATGAATCCATGCTGTATTCACCACAACTAACTTCATAAGTAACTCTATTCACCCACCTTTGCTATCTTGTTGTCTTCTTCAAATGTAACATTTAACTTAACAGTTTCCGAAGTCACTGATGTAACTTTATGGTAAGCTTTAACTGTGGCTGTCATACTGAACTTATATGGAACCTTGGATGGAGCAACATTTTTGTCATTTTTAACAGCTTTTTTATCTCCCTTATCTATAATATAAACAAGAGTTATTGTTCCTTTAACATTACAGATTAAAATGCAAAAGCTAAAGTATTACAGGGTTCGAAAAAAAAATATTTTGTTGTTGAAATTTCAGATATGTCAATTCTATTAAAGTCATAATGGAAACTACAAAATGAATAAAGTCATATAAATCCTTTAAAACAGGATGCTTCAAGTCTCATGATAATTTTAATAAAATATATCTGAAGCTTTCAGTGAGGTGAACTACTTTTTCTCATAACTTTATTACCCACATATGTAAATGACTCCCAGACTCAAAACTATTGAGTGTTTGTGTTAACAAAATAAATTTTATCTAGATATTTAAATATCTTACATGTAGGTTAATAATTGACTGTTGCAAATACAAAACAGGGCAATTCCATTTCACACACAAGATATAGGGTAAGATTTACCTGAAGAGTATCTTGGATTAAGAACTGTAGGAAGTGTAAACCTGAGTTGACCATCAGGCTCTTGTGGTAACTCTGTCACATATTTCAACACAAGTGAAGCCTCACTTTTAGCTGGAACATCTCCCAGCATGCAACTGACACCCTCTGAGGATTTGTCTCTCTTGTATATCATGGCTGCTGTTCCATGATTAAATGCATCTTCCTTTGTCAAATGTGCCTGTAATGGGGTAAAAAATATGTCAGCTCACTGACACTTTACACAAAGGAATGTCATATCTTTCTAGCATCTGCCTACAATACACTTGTACAATCTAGAGAATCATATTTTGGGAGATATTCATAAATCAAGAAGCAGCACAATCCATGTTTCCAAATGCTTAACTGCACAATTTCTAAATAAAGAGAGCATTTAAAATAAAAGTCAAACTGGCCTTGCTCTCTTATCTTTTGACTAAAACATTGGTGTGACAGCAGAGGCCATAAAAATGCATCCATATACGAGGGGTGTTCGGGAAGTTTAAAGACTTTTGCTGTATTTTTTTCCTTAATGGTGCGTTTTTATCCATATTTCACAAAATGTAATTTAAATATGTGCTCAATATGTAGTATAACGCTTACTAACAAGAATAGACAAATACCGCTCGAATTTTGTTTCTATAGGAACCGCATAACGCATACCCGGAGCACTCCGATTTTATCGTATTAAAGATAATGGTACCGATACATTTAATTGATAATATTTTTTTAAGTTTCAATGCACAATGTCAGGAAAAAGCAAGAGCGTTAAATACAATGTCAACGTCATTTCCTGAAAATTCTACTTGTAAATCGTTACAATTGTTTGAATAACAACGGTTTTAACATCACTGGTGCTTACCCAAATCAAGAGAAAAATGACGTCAATAGGAGACGTTGAAGTCGTGGGGAAACATCAAGTTTTGTATATAAATAGAAAAGACACCAACGGAGACGTATAAAATGATTCAAGCATCTAGTACAACAAAGAAATGCTGTAGATCGCTAGTATTTGGACGGCATGACATGTTCCGAAACGGAAGAGAGTCAATAGAGGATGTCCGGACCTCGCGTCGATGGATTTCCGAGTTTTTCCGGAAATCAAAGCACAGCTGCGTGGTTGACTCTTTGATTCCGGGTTGGAATTACAAATTGAAACCCAGAGAATAGTTTTGTCATTCGACAACATCTGGTACGAGGACACGTACGACAAATGGGTCAAGAGGCATAGAAAATGTATCGCTGTGAATGGAGATTACGTTGAGAAGTGAGTCGATATGATGATCGGGGAAATTTGATGTTAACATATTTAGCACTGACGTGACGTTAGCCTGCTCCGGGTATGCTTCGGTGTATGTTTTGTTTTATTTGTAATTTACTTATTGTTTAATGTATTTCATTGTAATTTTTACAGCTGGCTGTAAAAGAATTAAATATTTTAATGGTGTTTTTCTTGTTTTTCAATTCCTATTATTTATTAAACTACAGCAAAAGTCCTTAAACTTTCCGAACACCCCTCATATATCAAGTTAAAATTAAAGTTATTGACCATAAACAAAACAAGAGCTGTCGGTAGGACAGCAACGCTCGATTATTCTTAGTGCTTGATAGTAAAAAAAATGCTTGATACAGTTACCTCCTCCTGTTTACAGGTTGGGGTCATGATGGTAAACAAGTGTGCAAAGTTTCAAAGCCATATGTCAATGGACTTTGAAAATATTTGAACTATTACAAAAACTTTAAGGTAAATTCTAAGTCGAAAAAGGGGCATAATTCTGTCAAAATGCTTGATAGAGTTACCTCCTCTTGTCTACAGGTTGGGGTCATGATGGTGAACAAGTGTGCAAAGTTTCAAAGCCATATGTCAATGGACTTTGAAAATATTTGAACTATTACAAAAACTTTAACGTAAATTCTAAGTCGAAAAAGGGGCATAATTCTGTCAAAATGCTTGATAGAGTTACCTCCTCCTGTCTACAGGTTGGGGTCATGATGGTGAACAAGTGTGCAAAGTTTCAAAGCCATATGTCTATGGACTTTGAAAATATTTGAACTATTACAAAAACTTTAACATAAGTGGTTACGCCGACGCCGACGCTCAGGTGACTGCAATAGCTCTACTTATTCTTATCGAATAGTCGAGCTAAAAATGAAATGACATGTAGTTAGCATGGGTTAATGTGAGTTGGTAGGTAGGATTCATAAAGGTGAATTTACAACAAAGTTTAAAAATCCTATATCAATGCACTCTGATTTAATACCCACTTTTATGTTTCTTCATGACCTTTTAATCTGTAAATGGATAGGGCAGGTAGAACTCAAAGAGGTTCATCCACATACAGTTCTTGTCAATGTACTTAGAGTGAATGGCCACTTTAATTTTTAATTTAAGCAGGTCCAAGTAACTTCACCTTTGACCTTAAAAAAGGATTTGGAAGGTAGAATCCATCATTCAAAATTTGCATCTACATTCAAAGTTTGAAGTTTCTAGGTCAATGCACTTAGACTAAATGGCCACTTGATTCCTTTTTATAGGTCCAAGTAACCATGACCTTTGACCTTGTTAAGTGAAAATGAATGTTGCAGATAGAACTTATCAAGGTTCATCCACATACAATGTTTGAAGCTCTCAGGCCATAATACTTTATTAATACTTTATTAAATGACTATTTTTATGTTTTGTTATTACAGACCCAAGGGAGCGGTGGCCTAATGGTTAAGGTGTCTGCCTCTCAACCCAGAGATCACAGGTTCCAGCCCTACTCTGGTCACGACCATGTCTCTTCATATGGCACCAGTACTGGTTGGTTCCAGGAAGCAGACTCAAAAGTGATTAATAGAAGTTGCAAGAACTTGTTTCGCGATCAAGCTTAAATAAATATGTTTAAACCCAACTGACTCTTTGACTGTATGCAGAGCTGTCTGTTCAACACTTTTGAAGATTGACATTGCATGCACAACGTACAGTAACAATTTTCTAAGTTTACAAAGAGCCATAGTTCTGCCAAAATACATACTTGGAAAATGACCTATTATGATCTCAAGTAAGTGGAAGCTACAAAAAAATATTTTCAGTGATTGATGAGAAATAAGGTGGTACAAGAAGTGACTCATCAAACACTAACCAAAGTGTTATGCCAAAGCACAGATAAATAGGATAGCTACATTATTTGTCGAAGCTAAAACTCATTATAACCATTCTAGGTAAAACCCTAAAATTACATTCTCATGATTAATTTTTTAATTCAGAATTTTTTCTAAATAAGAGCATAAGATCTGACAGTCTGAAGTTTCAGTATATTTATAACTTTATTAAGAATTACCTCAGGCTTTCTCTGAACAGATGTAACGATGTGCTGTCCACCAATATCAGCTTCAAGCTGGTATACTGTGCCATTTTCAACTTCAGGCAATGTGAACACTGATGAAACAGGTGTTTTTCCTTCATTACAGTAAGTCAAACATGATGTAACTTCAGCAACATGACCAATAATATTTACATCAACTTTGACAGATTTGATTTGAACTAAAAAGAAATAGTGAAATACATGTAAAGGTTATGTAACTACAAATTAACAGAGAGGAAGATATCATTAAAAGATACATGACATGATAATGAATCTTCAATATTGTTCAAATAATTTTGAAAATTCACAAAGGGCCATAATTATGTCAGAGTTATGGACCTAAGAGACCTTGATAAATGACCTTGAAGACATGAATTAAGTTTCAAATTAATACCTGCAGTACTTTTGAAGATTGAAATATCATGCAAAGCTTTAACTCTCAAAATAGCACAACAAAAATCTTTTATAGTTCAAGAAGGACCATAATTCTGTCAAAATCCATGCTAAAGCCATGGACTTTTCATGACTTTGGATACATGTAGTAATCTCAAATAAATATGGGAAGAAACAAGCATACCAGAAGTTGCATGAAAAACTTTAAGCTGATGCCATTTATCTTAAAGACAGAAGAACACAGATGACCAGGCTCTCCAGGATGGAAATCAACCTCGTTGACATGTACATCTGTTCAGTTTGTTTTCGAGTTCCAAATGGTTAACTCAATAACTGGATATATAATTCCTTTCATTTAGTTTTCATTCCCTACTAGTCTACATAAAAATAGAAAAAAAACTTAGAGATAAATAGCTGGTAACAGCAACATTTGCATCATTGAAATTATCATAATGGCTTTTTCATTATGCAGCCACATATTGTGTACTAGAGTAGACTACTAGTGTCCAATTGATGCTCCTATCCGAATCACACTACATTTCGTACAAATTAGCGAATAATTAGGCTTTCAACTTACATGGTTCTCCTTTAACCGAGTTAAAACCGAACGCTGGTTTATCAGGGACATCTCTTTTAGCAATCGTTTCACTTTTCCTGGTACTCATTGAGATATAATTATGAAATATCAAACAGTGTTCATACAAATATTAGGTAGCACTCCACAGTTAATTTCAAGTTCCTGCCGTCAATGTCCTACAAGCAATACGTCTAATAATTCTGATACCAAACTACACAACCTGGAAAAAGAAAACACATTTTGTTGAGAACATATATGACATAAGATTGCAAATCTACAAAGAAATTATCCCATCTGCAATAGGCAGGCAGTCAAAAAAATTTGCAATTCATTCCGTTGAAGCCCAAAATCTACAGTGGCCCGAGACCCAAAACAACACATTTCGACCCTCTGGCAAAAAATATCTGCAAATATACAGGCTAAAGGAACACCGTCTCTGCTTTAGCAACTCCCTATACATGCAAAATATCACAAAGAAACTAGTCCTCAACCAGGTAGATTTTTTGCTACTGCTAAAAGTTTGTACCCCCCTGTAAAATGACTTCTTTTTACCGTGCATGCTGTATAAAAGCAATGTTTACAAAAAATGGCGGCCTTGACATTCATAATCAACAGCATGTGATTTCTGGCCATGTTTTCGAATTTGCCAGTGATCATATTAGATGTCACAAAAACAAATTTTATGCTGAAAATGCATTTTTTAAAGACAACCAGTCATTTAAATCCAGAATATTCACTATATCCAAGAAATCCTCCCTGGCCATTCGAAGCTGTGGCTTACATTACTGTGGTGTGCTACCTTAAGGGGCATCATAACATTGATTGATGACCTTTATATGGACTTTTTCTACAAATTCATGCATATTTCAATAAACAAAATGAAAATTTTTGCTGGGAATTGTTTGTTTTTTCATTATCTATGCCTTAAATGAACTATGCTGTTCATCCCATTTTCAGCCCTCGGCAAGCCTTTTTCAGTACATGTAGAATAAGAAAGTATTCCCAATGTAAAGTGTACACAATCTGGTTCTTATACCATCTATACAATCAAAATGTTCAAATATGTCCTTATAACATCTAATATGAAAGAAATATTCAACAAATTGGCATACAGTTTAAGAATATAATGGCTTCATGCTTCATATAAGGCAAAAATACAACAGATTATGTTCTTGCCAGACACCAAAATGTGCTATGTTTTTTTCAATCCTGCACAGTATAAAGTCCAAGTAGCATGCACAATTTTCATAAAGGTTTTATGTAAAGTCAAATTCAAAGAGACACAGCACTTATCATGGCCCTCTGAGCATTGTAGATCTATCAATGTTGGTCGCCCAGGGCATCGAAATTCACCAAGCGACACCCTGAAAACCAAATTCTCCGACTATTCAATCTCGCATGCCCAACTCCAAAATGGTCAAAATCTAACCCGAAAACCTAGCCTTAACATCCATTTGCACCTGTAAATGATTTCAAGCAAACATATCCCTTCGCACAAATATTTCGCATCACATGGAACACGCCCGATGGCCATATTCTACATGTACAGCTGAAATGCAATAAAAACATGCCTTTTTCCCACCAAAAAGTTTGGAAAATCAGGAAAATATCAACCGAATAGCTCTATATGTGAATATTTTCACTCTCC
>NW_026860445.1:0-33607 GCF_026571515.1 Ruditapes philippinarum
AATGACCCCTGGGGCGGGGCCGATTCTGACCCCAGGGCTTTTATTTGAACAAACTTGGTAGACACTCATTAGAACATGTTTCATAATAAATATCTTCGCTCTAGCTCTTTGGGTTCTTTAAAAGAAGATTTTTTTAAGTTTTTACTATATGCATATAGGGAAAATCAATGACCCCCTGGGCGGGGCCAATTTTGACCCCAGGGCTTTTATTTGAACAAACTTGGTAGACACTCTTTAGAAGATGTTTCATGCCAAATATCTAAGCTCAAGCTCTTACAGTTCTTTAAAAGAAGATATTTAAAGTTTTTTTCTTTCTGTTGCCATGGCAACCAGAGTTCTGCATGGAATTAAATTCTTTGAACAATTTTTAAAGGTGACCACCAAAGGACCATTCCTGTGAAGTTTGGATGAAATTGGCTCAGTGGTTTATGAGGAGATGTCATTTAAAGCAAAAGTTTACGGACGGACGACGGACGGACGGACGGAAGACGGACGCCGGACGAAAAGCGATCACAAAAGCTCACCCTGTCACTTTGTGACAGGTGAGCTAACAAGAGCTGTCGGTAGGACAGCAACGCTCGACTATTCTTAGTGCTTGATAGTAAAAAAAATGCTTGATAGAGTTACCTCCTCCTGTTTACTGGGGTCATGATGGTGAACATTAGTGTGCAAAGTTTCAAAGCCATATGTTAATGGACTTTGAAAATATTTGAACTATTACAAAAACTTTAACGTAAATTCTAAGTCGAAAAAGGGGCATAACTCTGTCAAAATGCTTGATAGAGTTACCTCCTCCTGTTTACAGGTTGGGGTCATGATGGTGAACAAGTGTGCAAAGTTTCAAAGCCATATGTCAATGGACTTTGAAAATATTTGAACTATTACAAAAACTTTAACGTAAAATTCTAAGTCGAAAAAGGGGCATAATTCTGTCAAAATGCTTGATAGAGTTACCTCCTCCTGTTTACAGGTTGGGGTCATGATGGTGAACAAGTGTGCAAAGTTTCAAAGCCATATGTCAATGGACTTTGAAAATATTTGAACTATTACAAAAACTTTTAACGTAAATTCTAAGTCGAAAAAGGGGCATAATTCTGTCAAAATGCTTGATAGAGTTACCTCCACCTGTTTTCCAGGTTGGGGTCATGATGGTGAACAAGTGTGCAAAGTTTCAAAGCCATATGTCAATGGACTTTGAAAATATTTGAACTATTACAAAAACTTTAACGTAAATTCTAAGTCGAAAAAGGGGCATAATTCTGTCAAAATGCTTGATAGAGTTACCTCCTCCTGTTTACAGGTTGGGGTCATGATGTTGAACAAGTGTGCAAAGTTTCAAAGCCATATGTCAATGGACTTTGAAAATATTTGAACTACAGTCTAACTTGCCCATGCGACCACGTGTATTAAGCGACTTTTGTCTTAAACGACCACTTTAAATTCCCCCCGATCATTTTCTCTCTATATCTTTAATGTATTAAGCGACTTTTGCTAAACGCGACCAGCGACCGCTAATTAGTCACCTAATTGACATCAATCTTTTCATTAAACGACCACTTTTACCTGTCAAGTAATTGTGTTTTTTAGAGAACGCCACCTCGTTATGTCACAAGTGTCAACAATCAAAACACAACAATAAACGTGTGAAAAACTATTTCCCATACAGTTTTAGCGTATGCAAATGAAGTTAAGTATACGCGTGACGTGTATTATCCAATAATATCGGATAAACAATGCAACGCTCCGCCCATACTGAGATGGTGTATACGCTTCGCTTGTTGACATTTAGACTGCATTGAATTGACCTTGAACTTGATCAGCCATTAAATTAATCGTAACAAATAGATGTAGTTTGTTTATTTCAAATAAAAAAATGCACAACAGAAAACATCTACACTAATAGGGTTTTCGTGTTGGAGACAAGGAAAAACAACGGAGAAGTTAAAAAATTCTGGAAAAATGTCAAACATGTACGTAATGGATCTTGAAACTGTTTTGTCAATAAATATCAGAAAGTTATTTTTTACATTTACATTTAGATTATCGGAACGTACTTTTTTTCAACATTTATATAAAAATGAAGTTGAAAAACAATCCCACCGAATAAAAAAGATGTCATTTATAAATTTTGACTTTTATATCATGCTGACTGTCTTAAGAGACCGTTTCATTAAGCGACCGTTTTGGGTGTTTCCCTTGCCCGGTCGCTTAATACACGTTTGACTGTATTACAAAAACTTTAACGTAAATTCTAAGTCGAAAAAGGGGCATAATTCTGTCAAAATGCTTGAAAGAGTTACCTCCTCCTGTCTACAGGTTGGGGTCATGATGGTGAACAAGTGTGCAAAGTTTCAAAGCCATATGTCTATGGACTTTGAAAATATTTGAACTATTTCAAAAACTTAAATAAGTGGACCTTACGCCGACGCAGACGCTCGGGTGACTGCAATAGCTCTACTTATTCTTATCGAATAGTCGAGCTAAAAAGTGAAGTTTGAACCGAAAATACTATCGTATGAAAATAGCTTGAATTGCCATGTAAATCGAAAATACGATCGGGTCTACGACAATTTATTTTTGAATATAATGTATCAGAAACTATTTTTGCTGTTATTAAATGATTTGTTTGAATGAAATAATAAAGCATAAAATGTTTTGTAATGAAATATTAGACGTTTGTCCGGCAAATATGGTAAATATTCCAAATTTGGTATTGTAAGAACGCATGAACAAGAGGGCATCTACGAAAATATATATACAGTAGAACTTCGGTAAGTCGAAGTTGAACGGACTTGCGTAAAAACTTCGACACATCGGGACTTCGACTGATGAATCGCTCTCAATTCCATGACAAAATTTCGACCCGTGACTAGTCCTAATTATAAGATCTTTAACGAAACCTATTTCATGTTTTTCCAACATTAATCTGATATTTACATTTTACAATGATAAATATAGCATGTTAAATAACATTTTTCACGGCTAATTATTTGGACTACCCGTTGACATATTCAAAAGAGTTACAAAAGGCGTATGAATACGAAAGGGCGATAACAAAACCAGCTTATAGTAAATATTACGCGTGTTATTCTCACGCGACACCGGGTCAAGGATGTTTTCAAATGAAAGTAGTTCTTACTGTTTACTTTCAAATACCACTACGGCAATTAAATACAGTACAGCTCAAGCAATTTTTCCAAAGTCCGCCGATCCCCGCGATTTGTTAACGGGTGGACTGTCACCGCGATGTCCCTGCGATAGTTGTGACTTTCCGCTCGTCAACTTGATCGGGGGAAGTTTGCGCTGTGGGACATTGTCACTGTGGATCACTGTGAAATATTGCAGCGATATTTCGCTCTCTCGGGTGACTATTAGTTTATTTATAACACGGGGACATTTATTACTATTACTGTATGTCTGTAAAATATAATGAACTCAAACACATTTTTTATAGAAGAAAATCTTTATGTTATGTATTTAAACGACGTTACATCTGTCATATGCAAATAATTTACAAAATTTAATGATTTGCGTGTGAAATTAAAACCCTAATATGTAGTAACTTTTAACATAATTATTTTCAACTGCTTTAAGCCATTTTAACCTTCTGATTTTACAGTGCTACAATCATATAAGAATTTTTAATTATTTCTTTGATCCATTTAAAACGATTTTTTCTGTTAAATTTTACGTGTGTTTAATTACCTTCCTCCAAATATTGACGAGAACTAAAGTTTAAGTGGGTCATAGCATATAATACACACAAATTTACTTTTGAACTAAACATTTCTCTATTTGAAATATTTAATGTCGCATTAACAGTTATGATCTGAAAATAAGATGTTACAAATATGTTTATTTCATCATGATCACAGATCTAAATTTTTAGATAGCACATACCGTGGACTTCTGTAGTTGTATAATAAGTAATGAGATAGATTCTAATTTATTTCTTTGGCACTGACACCTCACTATTATGGAGAAGTAATTCTCGACTTTTTAATTGCATTTTCCCATCACAGTCGTATTTAACGCCAAAAAAATTGTGGCTTTTGATCAGATTTCGTAATGGCATCTTGCAAAGTTTACGTAAAAACATTATGTTAAGGAAATGTTTGTTAAACTATAATAATATATAATTACGTACATGAACTAGTCCACGGCTGCCTTATTAGGTGTATTTGCTAATTGCTTAATTTTTGTAGGTGTAAATTGCTTTATTAAGCGGTCTTGAACAAAGAATAAATAAATTAGTTCCTTGATTGGATTTAACTCATTCTAAAGATTTGCCGGCTATTAAATGTACATGTATATTATATAATAAGTGGCATTTATTGTTTCAAGTATGAATAGAATTTCTAAAAAAAAACTTTTTAAGTGTTCTAGCAGCTATCGTTTCAACTTTTTACACAGAAACATCAAAGCATTTAATTTTCTTGAAATTGTTGACCAATTTCTTTAAATATTTTGTTATTCCGTTTTCTTGAAACTTTTCTCATTGAACTGTTTTGTGATGTGATTTTCCCCGGTAAATGTACATTAATATCGCGGAGCTAACTAAATAATTTTATTGAATGATTAAAATCATCAGTCACATTGTAAGTCTTTTTGATTTTTTAAAAGAAGACTACATTTACATGAACATTTATGTGTATATGCAAATTAATCACTGCAAATCTCTGTGATTTTCCACCGCGGATTGCAGGGTTTTTTTACTACCCGTCCGTGGTGATTTGTCGCCGTGGGATACTATAGTATGTCCCCCCGCGATTTTCTGTTCGCCATTAAAAGTGTCCGCGGTGACTGAGTGGAAAGAGGAAAAATTGCTTGAGCTGTACTGTAGTTACGATTAAAGCATTTTATCACACATTTTATCGCAAACAAAGGCTGTTTGAACACACGGCTGTGTTATTAACACCTATCACACAAGTTGATTCGAAATTGTCTTCGCAGCCAGATAAGGTGTGAAAAATGTCTCGAGATCGACGGTGTCAAAATAATCGAACAACTTCAACTTATTTGTGGTAAATTGCACTAGGTTTACTTTATACGGACCACGAAAAAACCTCGACACATCAAAAAATTCGACACATAAAATCTCGACTCATAAATAGGTTTTTATAAGGAATATATAGGGGGAAAAGTCCGGACTTTCATTTTTCTTCAACACATCGAGAAAATCGACTAATCGAAGTTCGACTCATAGAAGTTCTACTGTATATGATTTACATGGTTCATAACTTATATTAAAATAGTTTTTACTTCACTGATTTTGCAAGTAAATTTTAAGAATGAAATGTTCTCTTATAAGACAAGAAATGTTTGTGGTGAAAAGTATCCAAATAAAAAAGAACTATTGCAAAAATAACCTGAAATAACGACTACGAAAATAAAATCTAGATCTATAATATAAGAATTTTTATATGTACCGTACGAAAATAAAATCAAAACAGTACTCTAGGAAAATAAAATATGTAAGGAAATAAAAGCTGTATGAAAAAATGTTCATACGTACCAAAATTAAAGATCTTTCTGTAAATAGTTAATACATACATGTATGAAAATATTATATATTTATAATTATAAAAGTACTACATGACTGTACGAAAATAGGATCTGTAAAAAATTAAAAGTCAAAACCTGTATGAATTGATATTTGTACAAAAATAATAGTAATTGAGAATATGATCTGTATGGAAATACTATATGTACAAAAAAAAGATCCAATTCAAAAGATACGAAAAAAAGTGGAATGATCAAGAGATGGTGATGGTCTGAAGGGTCTTTTTCACAGCAATAGAAGGCTCAAGAATTAGCTACTGCAAGGAAACTGCTAGCATAAGACCCGCATAAAATTGTCGCTTTTTGGACTGGCAATTATTTGTCTAAGTAATAAAACTCTAAGAAATATAGTAAAAGCATCCATATTCTACAGCCAACCGTTTAAACGCAAAAATAAGATCTGTATGAAAATATTGTCTGTATTCGACTAAGATCTGTGAAAATGAAAGTTGCATGAAAATAATATCCTTACGAGAATAAGATACATTTGAAAATAATATATGTAAAAAAATATTAGCTGTATGAAAATACTATATATATGAAAATAAGATCCTATAAAAATGCGAACCATACAACAAAAATAAGATCTGTAAGAAAATAATATGCACAAATATAAGATTTATATGAAAATAAGATCTGTATGAAATAATGTCTGTCTTCTACTAAGATTTTTACGGGGAAAAAAAAGATCTGTATATGAAAATAATGTCTTTATAAAATAAGATCTTTAACGAAAATAAGATCTGTGTAAAAATATATATACAGTATATTTTTTTGATAACAAAATCTGTAAAAAAAATCTGTAAAAATATAGGATATCTATATGAAAATTTGATATGATTGGTCACTATAATAAATCGCAAATAAACACCTTTAAAGTTTACTGATGGGCTTTAATAAGTGTGTGTCAATTACGATAAGTGCGAAAATTCAATAATCCAATCATCGTATTAGCGCATTGATTGCTGCCGACAGTCATGTGCACGTGTCATACGTTGTGTCATTTTTTCCTTCCCTCAAATAGAAATATCTTGTTTATGCATTATCTAATTAAAGCACTTAAACCAATAAAGTTATATACTTTTCTTTTACTTAATATCGATATCATTTTCATATTAGAATCTACACGTATTTTCAATTATGTTTTATAATTTGGTAAAAACCATTTCCATATTGATATCTTATTTTCATATAAATTACAGATTTTGATTTCTTTTTTGTATCCTTCTGAAACAGATATTATGTTCATACTAATACATTTGTATTTTTTTGTATAGATCTTATTTTTGTAAGGATTTTATTTTCATGCAAATTTCATATTCACAGATCTTATAAAAATATTTGTAAAAATCTTAGTCGAAAACATAATTTTCATACAGAATATATACATCTTATTTTGGCATACATTGTAGATCATATTTTCAATTGGATCTTATTTTCGTACAAATATCAATTCATATATACGGATTTTAATTGTTGGCAGATCTTATTTTCGTACATGTAGTAGTAAAATCATTCAATGAATGCATAAATATATATTTTATATAATTATTTCAACAGATAAATGCACTATTTAAAAAATAAATCTTATTTTCGTAGCTGCAATCTTATTTTCGCGAAAATAACTTATTTTTGGTATCCATCTATACCGGCCACCATGACATACATGTGTAAAAAAGTAGTACCATGAAAATAAACATCATTTACCTATTTCTTGTGTACATGACAAACACACTTCACTGTTACACATAAAAAAGGTTAGATTTTAAAGTTTGATAGTGTTTTCATTTTAATAGTAGTTCATAAGGCTATAAATGATGATTGTTTTCTTGCACTACTTTTTTACAAAAAATAATGGAGGCCATGTGCTTAGAAGGACATGAGATATGTATTTATTTTGGAGTTAAGTTTTGAAAGATTTTTGTATTTGCTGCAAAAAAAATAGCTTTTGTAGGCACTAAAACAGACCTTAGAAAGGATTTTGCCATTCATGAAATGTGCATAAAACTTTGCACATTCAAGGTAAATATTCTTATTGTTATCATTTTTATTTTTGTTTATAATTGTCCTTAAAATATAAACCTGGAAGTGTACTTTCAAATGGTTCATCATTTTATAATAAGAGCTTTGTTGTCATATGAATTTTGGCCTACTTTCACTTTGGACAGGCTTTCTGAAAACAAACTTATCGCATGACCGCCACAACTTTCCTTTGAAGATCGGCGTTCTCTAAATTTCAGTATTGGAAAACTTTGGGGTGCTCTAAATGAGGTATCAGTACGCTTTGGGGTGCTCTAAATGAGGTATCAGTACACTTTCTCGCGCATGCCCAGTTTATTATTTTATTTCAAATAATAAAGTGAGCATACCTGAAAAAGAGCAAAAATACATTACACAGTTTACAGACTTTTTTTAATGTTTATATATCATCTCAATCTTTATTTTTATTTCAAAATCTGAAAATGCAGTTATTATAAGATGTTGACTCCAGTGGAAAGTAATCGCCATTTTCTGCATCCTGTCCTCAAGGACAAAAATTCTGAAACAATGACCAATTTTTCCTTTTTTTTTTTTTTTACTTTAAGTCAATGCTTTCGTTTCACAGGAGATTCTGACCAGTAAGCCATTCAGTAAATCACTACACGTATATGAACATAATATTCTAGCGTAATTATTAATAGATCGTATCGATTTATTCAGGGAATAGACATATACACACATATATCAATTTGCATACAAATGTATATATAAAAACACACACATAAATGCAACAAAAATAATTATAAGATTAATTAATGAGTATGTTCCCTAGGATTGCCCATTAAGCTAAAAGCTTCCCGTCCCTAGATTTGCCACTAAAATGCCACCCTTTTCAATGGTGGAGTATTTAGACAATTTTCCACCAATAATGCCACCAAAACGCCACCAAAACGCCACCCAAATCATGAAAATGGTGAAAAATTTGAGCAGGACTGATGTTATATAATTTTCCAGTAAATTCCACCTTTTTTACACTAAATGCCACCAATGAGTGGAAAATTGGTGGAGTATTTAGACAAACTTTCACCATAATGCCACCATTATGCCACCTTAGGGTGGCAAAGTCATTTTCCACTAGATGCCACTTGTTTCCACTTATTGCCACCATAATGGTGGAAAATTGGTGGAGTATTTAGACAAATTTCCACCATTATGCCACCATTGAGTGGCAAACTTATTTTCCACCAAATGCCACTTATTTCCACCTTTTGCCACCATAAGGGTGGAAAATTGGTGGAGTATTTAGACACTTTTCCACCATTTTGCCACCAGATAGTGGCAAATTCAGTTTCCACTAAATGCCACCTATTTTCACCCTTTCAGAAATTTTCCACCTTGTGGGTGACAATAGCTGGAAACTGCTTGAAAGTCACCCTGTACCCTAAATTGGAAACAAACAAATTTTAAAAATAATCCTTTTTAATGTTTCCATATGAAGTTATATATTGTCTCAAAAAATAGCAAAACATTAGTCCATTTATTTTCTTCAGTTTATCTTGCTATTCCTGGACGGTTTGAGTTCAGTCCAGTTGTTGTCGGCAACTTTTCGAGCGCACAATCTAAAACAAAAAAAAATATGAATGATTAATACAATAATTAAAAACATAAGCTTACATTTTTATATGACTATTGGATATTTCTATATTCAATTTGAGTGCATAGATATGATTAAAACACTTTAAAAAACAGCACTGCAGACGTGGAAGAATCAGACTTTTCTTATTTCTCCAAGGCAGAAAATATACGCAGAATCAAAAATGATATTTTCATTCAGTTCATTAGTTACCTTCCAAGAACTTAAGTTTTGCCTTGTCTGCACAAGAAGGTCTGGGTTTAGACTCTCTGTTCACTTTCCTCATACCAAACAATAAGCGGCCTTTAATCTCTTCTATATTGAATAGCATTCTGAAGAGCTTTGCTGTACCTTTCTCTTTTGAGGCATATGGCTTCAGTTCTGCCATCACTTGGTCCTAAAATATGATTAACAATATCAAATAAGTAAAGACAGAAAATGATTATCAATATCTAATATGTAAAGACAGAAAATGAAACACTTTTATAAGACCTTGGTATATGTATACAACTCTAAAATTTTTAAATAAGAAAGAAATAAAGAAATACAACTTAAAATTTTCAAGCTAAAATGTACAAAAACTCTAAAATTTGTAAAACAAAATGTAAATGCAAATTAAAGTGTCATAAAGAGTTTGAATTAAAGTAGGTTTGTAAATAGTGACTAATAGCTATATTTATCAAGAACTGAAAAGTGTCTAATTGGGTACTGTGACACTTCTTATTATTATTATTATTATTATTAATTCTAAAATAACTTTGAATTAACAAGATACCTTTGTAAAGCCACTGAAGATCAAATGGTTGCTCCAGGGCTGCTCCTCATTGCTTTGTGTCTGCTAAAATAAGTAATTTATTTAATGCTGTTTCTGTTATGACTGATCACTCTCTAATAGCAAGTTACTTTGTCAAGCTTATGGTTTATATAATTATCTACTGCACCATGAAAGCTGAATTACAACAATTGAAGGAATGAAACTTACTAATAACATCAGTTACTGTTAATCTGCTCCACAATGTGACACACAAGGAAAATTGTTATAGCAATGAAAGTTTGTAAGTAATAGGTACCACATCTATAGTTTGATGATTGATGTATATATTGTACATAATGATATTGTACTTACTGATTAATTTTATAATTTTTTTCTCAAACTTAAGAATTTCTAACATATTGTATTTAAGAATATGTATGAAGATCTTCCTACATTCTTTATATTCCTAGCATTCTTTGTATGTACATTGTACATCAGCTTTCTTTTAGTCAAGTTACAAACAAACAATATTAAAAACACAATTTTATTACAATACCACTTCATATTTTTAGACAGTTTCTGCATAAATAACAATAATTATTGTATGTAAAGTTGTTTACCTAAAACTTGACTGGGAATGATTCTGCTGTTAATCTTCTTGTCTACAACATTCACACTTCAGTTAAAACTTCTCATTTATATTACCACACTAATAAGACAAATGTGCACCCTTACATTTTAAACAAAACTATCTCCAGAATTGCTACAATATCAATAATTTCCTTTGTGTTTGCAAGCTTTAACTGACCTCAATTCCTTTGAATTCAAACTTTACAACGGTGTAACTGCATGGACAGTCCATTATAATTTTAAATTGTGAGGGATTTTCCAAAAACCATAGCACCCATCATTTTATTTTTTACATTCATTTGAATGTATAACTATATCTAATACCTAAATAGATTGAGTAGAAATAAGCTTTTGAAAGATAATTTAGCATGCTATTTTAAGACAAATTCTACATAAAAACATGTATAATGTTGCCTCTCCCAAAATAATCAAATGGAACATTCTGGTCAGCATGAGTAAACTATTAACCCCCATTCATAGATTACTAGATAAGAGGGCAGTAGTTTTATCAGATCTGAGATGTATCCTGATTGTAAGAAATTTATCAGACATTATGACTTATTTACTTTTCACACATTCATTTTTACAATAGATTTAAAGCCTCTGAAAGCATAGCACAAAAGATGTTAGAGACAATAATTTTAAACTCCACATATAACTAAATCTCATTTATGAGAAGTTACAATGCCAAGGAACCATAACTTTTTATTGCATGATTTGGGGTTTATTGCCATTTTTTACTTCTCTATGCTTAATTTTTGTCTTGATCATTAAGCTTAAAAAGTACTGGAGATATTAATTTGAAACTTCACAGATATAGATCTTTTTGAGTAATGTGCTGTGTTTAAGAACCATAACTCTTTGCATACTTTTGGAGTTATTGCCCTTTGCATTTTTCACTTTAATTATTGTTAGCATTACATGAAAAGTGTTAGTACTCACCAGATATCAGTTAAAAGTAATATTGAAGAGAAAATTTATTATGTCAATTAGAAGAAAAAACAAAAGTCAAACTTTATTCAAGATTGACATTAATATATCATAGAAGAAGCAACAAACTTTATGCAGAGATATGCATTTTCTGGGCATAGAAGAACATTTCCCCCAACTATTCAATATAATGTACAGATTATAACTAAAAGAACAAAGTACAACTTTAAAAGCCGTAATTTTATTTTACAAGCATAGATGGAACATAAACATTTTGACTTGAAAGTCAAATTTTACATCCCTAAAGAAAAGTACTGCCATAAAAAATGGGAAGTTAAGTAACCCCATACTTTTCTAATTTTTCCTGATCATAATTATATGTGTTTTAACTCCTGGAAAAGTGATTTACGTCCAATTTCTGGTCTTTTCCTGCTACTTTACAGCTGGAATTATCATACCGTTACTGTGAGGCAGTGACTTTGTATCAGAATTGTGTTCATGGCATTCTAGTATGTTTCAAGAAATATGAGTTTCTTGATAAAATTTCTAACTGTTTCAACTTCAATAGATTATATTTTTGATAAAAAGTTCACTTTGAGCTTTGGTTAGAGTACAAACTATAACAGATTTATTTCAGTTGGAGCTTTGACTTAAATAAATCTTAAACCCTGCAATTGCACAATTACTAGATTTAATCAGTTTTATCACCAATTTTATAACAACCCAGAAAATAGTTAAGAGTTTCCCTTTTCGACTAAAAGTTATTCACAAAAATTTTCTAAGTTTTTTCCAACTATTTTTGCCACCCCAGAAAATAGTTAGAGTTTCACTTTTCCACTAAAAAGCCACTCATTTTTCCACCCTTCAAAATAAACTAAGTTTCATTTTTCACCAATTTCACCCTTTTGCCACCATAAAAAAAGTCTATGTTCAAATTTCCACTCAATGCCACCTAAATGCCACCAAAGGATAGTGGCATTTGTGGCAATTTTTGCCACTACAGTGAAAAGAGTGGAATTTTTGTCATTTTCCAGTTAATGCCACTTTTTTTACACTTAATGCCACCCTTTTCAGTGGAAATAGCTGGCAAGTAGTGGCAAATCTAGGGACGGGTTATTAGATGGAAGTAGTTTATATGTTAAAATAAAGCAAATATTACGAGAGAGCGTAAATCTCCAAGAAAAAAGTCGTGATGGTCATGCGATAAAACAGTTAGTGTTACAGAATAAATACTCGGACTTCATGGGCTGGTCTGAATCTGAATGTATACACTGGCAGAACCTTCCGGTAGTTACGCAGTGGACTTTACCAGCTGGTATCAGCGCATGGGGCGACAAAAGGGTCAATCATGGAAATTTTATCTCGACGTTCCGTCTCGATTAATTTCCTATGATTGACCCTTGTTGTCGCCCCATGCGCTGATACCGCCGGTAAAGTCCTCGTATATATTTTATACATGGCTGACAAAGCGGAATCACCTTAATAATCATACCCCATACAATAGGACTAGCTGTTGCAATTATTAATCAATATTATGAATTCATTTTAAGGAAGAGCTTAATAAAAGTCTAATTAATGTGTGTTGATATTGAAGATTATTAGCACTCAGCGCGTAGTTGTTTGATAGAGCAACGTCCGACCCAGCACCCGTTTATCAGCGGAGTCCCCAGGGAAGTGTGCTCTGACCCATACTCTTCCTGGTCTTCATCAATGACCTGCCACTTCATGTCACGTCCAAAGCCAGACTCTTTGCTGACGACTGTGTGTTATACCGGGAAATCAACACTGAAGAGGACTGCCACGTTTTGCAGGATGACCTGAAGAAGTTGGCATTGTGGGAGAAACGCTGGCATGAGTTTTCACCCAGAGAAATGCAGTATAATCAGGGTCCACAGGAAGAGGAACCCCATCATATACCCGTACTCCTTGAAGGGCCACACACTCGAGATAGACTCGATAAAACCAAGTACCTCGGAGTTCCATATGTCTGGAAACCTCTCCTGGAATCAACATTGTATGACAAGATCGTAAAGAAGGGCAACAGCACACTCGCGCTTCCTTCGACGCAACCTGCGCATCAGCAATGAACAGGTCAAGAGCGCAGCCTACATGTCACTCGTGCCACCAGGCCTTGAATATTGCTCCACCATCTGGAACCCCTTATACCAAGGACCTTACACGCAAGCTCGAGATGGTCCAGAGGAGAGCTGCAAGATATGTGACGAACCGTTACACAACACAAGCAGCAGCGTATCCTCAATGATCCAACACTTGGAGTGGGAGACATTAGAGTCACGACGGACCAAAGCCCAGCTGACCATGATGTTCAAGATCACCAATGACCTTGTGGACATACCAGTCAGCGATTATCTCACCCCTGCCCCGAGCCGCACTAGAAGTGACCACTCAAAGAAGTTCCATCTACCATCAACATCTACATCGTACTACAAGAACTCCTTCTTCCCTCGTACAGCCACGATATGGAACAGCTTACCTGCCTCCGTTGCAGAGGCCCCTGCAGTGATTTTTCTCACTTAATTGGGAAGAGGCCTTAGCCACTTGATTTTGGGAAAAAATTATCGCTAAAATTGCTAATTTGGGAAGTAAAAAAGCAGAGTTTAAGTTCGCGGAAAATAAATTTCCCCAAAATCCAACTTTCGTTTTCAATTGATAAAACATTGGTAATTTACCTTAGCGAGTTAATTGTTAATTTTTTGACTTGTTATGTTAACATTTCATTCAAGTAAAAAATAATTTAC
This sequence comes from Ruditapes philippinarum, assembly GCF_026571515.1. Classification (NCBI taxonomy): domain Eukaryota; kingdom Metazoa; phylum Mollusca; class Bivalvia; order Venerida; family Veneridae; genus Ruditapes; species Ruditapes philippinarum. Next base: position 14,249 of record NW_026860445.1, read on the forward strand.
CTAATTAGTTTACAAACTTTTCAAGATACTTACCGCAATTTCTTCAAATTTTGAGAAAATATTATCCGGGGCTATTTTCCGCCATTCTGATTTTCTTCAATTTGACAGCGCATGCGTACAGTAATCTGGTTCCCTGTCCCATTTAGTTCCCATCCAAGAAGTGCGCAGGGGACCAGTCTGATGCGTACTGTAAACGAACACTACTAAATTATAGAAAGATTTCACAACACTAAATATTTTCCTACACTTTCTTTAGTAAAAAAGGTCAAAGAAACATCTGGAAGAGACTCTGCAAACTATTATTATAGGCAATATTGTGCCGTTTCTTTAGTATGAGAAAATAAAAGCAGGCTTATATCATTTTTTATCATCTAATTTTAATTGAATAAATTTGAATGAAGGCTCTCGCACACATAACGCCACCTAAATCAGTATATTCAATCTATGTTAACTTAATTATTTCAATCCTCTAGCACCGTCTAAAGCAGTATATTCAATATATGTTAACTTAATTATTTCAATCCTCTAGCACCGTCTAAATCAGTATATTCAGTCTATGTTAACTTAATTATTTCAATCCTCTAGCTCCGTCTAAATCAGTATATTCAATCTATGTTAACTTTATTATTTCAATCCTCTAGCACCGTCTAAATCAGTATATTCAATCTATGTAAACTTAATTATTTCAATCCTCTAGCACCGTCTAAATCAGTATATTCAATCTATGTTAACTTAATTATTTTAATCCTCTAGCACCGTCTAAATCAGTATATTCAGTCTATGTTAACTTAATTATTTCAATCCTCTAGCACCGTCTAAATCAGTATATTCAATCTATGTAAACTTAATTTTTCCAATCCTCTAGCACCGTATAAAGCAGTATATTCAATCTATGTTAACTTAATTATTTCAATCCTCAAGCACCGTATAAAGCAGTATATTCAATCTATGTAAACTTAATTATTTCAATCCTCTAGCACCACCTAAATCAGTATATTCAATCTATGTAAACTTAATTATTTCAATCCTCTAGCACCGTCTAAATCAGTATATTCAATCTATGTTAACTTAACTATTTCAATCCTCTAGCACCGTCTAAAGCAGTATATTCAATCTATGTTAACATAATTATTTCAATCCTCTAGCACCGTCTAAAGCAGTATATTCAATATATGTTAACTTAATTATTTCAATCCTCTAGCACCGTCTAAATCAGTATATTCAATCTATGTTAACTTAATTATTTCAATCCCCTAGCACCGTCTAAAGCAGTATATTCAGTATATGTTAACTTAATTATTTCAATCCTCTGTCACCGTCTAAAGCAGTATATTTAATCTATGTAAACTTAATTATTTCAATCCTCTAGTAGCACCGTCTAAAGCAGTATATTCAGTCGCAGTATATTCAATTGTTGCTAACATGTCACTTCCACATATAACATATATCGTAGCAGTGTATTCAGTATTTGTTAACATACTCACCCTATTTATACCGTCTAAAGCAATTGTTGTTCAGATTAACAAAGTTAGCTGGTAGATCACACTTTTTTTAGCTTGAAATGATCAATACACTTAACATGATTTAAAACACCTGGTTTGAAGATAAACAAATTAAGACATACGCTTGTTGAACAGATCCTTATTTTTTTTTAAGAAAGATATAGGACTCAATGGCTACTGTTACTTAGTTTGCTAAAAGATTAACTAACCAAGATAAAGATAAAGTTATGTTATTATGTTATATTATGCTTTAACACGAAGTTTTAATACAAATCTAAACAAAATAGATCTATATAACACCAATTCATCAAGTCAATGCGAATTTGAATTGGTTGTTAAGGCTGGTCGTTTAAATTGCTTTCCTCAAAAGAAAACGTTACCTTACCTAACAATGTTAAAAAAATGCCGATGTTGTTGTTGTTGTTGTTGTTGTTAAAGTGTAAGCCTCCGTACAGATTCCGACTACTTCTTGAATGTTTAATTTTCTATGTTAAAAAGAACAATACCAAGCTTGGATTGGAATGATTAAATTATGATATTTACGTAAAAAGTTTTTGCCAACTGAATGTCATATTATTTATTGTTTTATTTCATTATTTTGTTCCTTTTTTCCATTATAAAGACAAACTCCGTGGCGTATTTAATATATAGCGGGAAATAACAGACCATATTTCATATTTTGTCTTATATTATTAGTTATAAAGATAGTTGACAAGTTATATGGCCCTATATAAACGGCTATTTGTAAATAACCCGAGCCGTTTATACCTGTGAACAATCTTCATAACCAATTTATAATACTGCAAGAATCATTTTTAAAGAAAAAAGATTTATTCATGAATCGACAGCAGGCGTGTATATAAAACTATATAAAAGTCATGATTATCCAATGAAAATTGACGTTACAAACGTGCAGTACTATAAATAAATACATATTGCTGTCTGATCGAAGGGTGATTACCCTTGCAAGGAAGATATACTTGACTATATGACTAGTATCCCTTTAACATGATGACTTTCCTCAATTTCTTTCCGAAATAAATGTGTCCTGATTAAAGGGAAATAATTAATCAACTAATAGACGGACTATTACTATATCCCCCTTTTTTCCTCGAAAAGGCGGGCAATTGATTACAGTCATTAAAAATCTGAAGACAAAATTTTTAAACAAGACAATGTGTTTATTGAATGAACTTAGCAATTATTCCAACATCCCTGTATTATATTGGACATCAGAGTTAAGACACAGTTAAGGTTTATTTAATCGAGTCATTTGTTAAAGAAATGATAATCTTAGCGGTTTTTTTGTCATTAATTAAGTTCACAGTATGATAAAAATGGACGCTGCAAGTTCATTTTTGTGTCGCCTCTACGGAGTAGTGGCGACATAAAGGGATCACTTCTCCGTCGTCTGTCTGTCCGCCTGCCTGTCCGTCTGTCACAAAACTTGTCCGGACTACTCCTCATAAACTACTTGTGCAATTTCATCCAAACTTTACAGGAATGATCAGTACCAAATCTAGTTGTGCATATTATCAGCATTTTCCGGTTCAATAATTTTTGTCAGAGTTATGGCCCTTTAATATTCTTATTTTTAAAGTTTGTCCGGACTACTTCTCTTATATACCACTAATGCAATTTCAATGAAACTTTACAGGATTGATTTGTAGCTCAAGTCCTTGCACATATTGCACAGGTTTTTTGGTGGAATGATTTTTGGCCGAGTTATGGCCCTTTGATAAAAAAGGTGTTTTTCTGTGTGTTGCCAGACACAAAAGCTTGTCTGGACTACTCCTCATAAACTTCTGGTGCAATTTTATCCAAACTTTACAGGAATGATCAGTACCAAGTCTAGTTGTGCACGGTCTGTTTGTCTGTCTGGCCGTCTGTCACAAAACTTGTCCGCACTACTCCTCATAAACTACTGGGGCAATTTCATCCTAACTTTACAGGAATTTATGTCGCCACTACTCCGATCACTTCTCCGTCGTCCGTCTGTCCGTCTTTACTGAGTTATCGCCCTTGAATATATAACATGTTTTGCCCTGTTAATCATTTTGTGTCTTCCACTACACTGAAGCTGCAACATAAAATTGGCCATCATGAGGCGACACATGTGATCACTGATCGCATTTGTTATGAAAATATAGCAGTTATCATAGTATTGCGATTTTAAATCACAAAATGCATAATATCCTAAACGTTCTATGAAATTCACAGAATTCACAAAAAAATATCATATCGAAAAAATATTACAAAAAATATGTCCGTTAAAAACGCCTTTATGATGCAAATGACATCTGAAGAACGAAGTCCCTTGTAAAATTCCCACCACAGGGGGGATTCATCAGATCGTTTAATTAAACAATTTACACATCTTTTATTTTATGTGTCTTATTCTGCACAAACAAGTCATTGAAACAGTTGAACTCGGAGGGGCGACTAAAGATGTACACTTTACGTGAAGTTAGGACCTGATATGTAATGTTTTTTATAATTCCTAAATTGAAAGATGCGATCCATTTAAACCGAAAATGTCGTGAATTTCGATACTTAATTAACAAATCCTTCCTTGAATTTGTCATACAGTTCAAATTTAACCTCATAAGGGATGATTTTATTTGTTTAAAAGGGAATGGGATTTGCCATATGCTTTGACGAAACAATCAAATAACAGAATCCCTCTCAAAGTATTAATTAGTTTGTTCAGCAATGAACTCGAATAGTAAAAATAAATTTGTAGTTAAAATGTTTTGTACAAAGAGGAGGTTAAGCTTTCTGACCTATCCCAGAATGCATAGTGTAAATATTTCCAACATGATTATTATGTTGATTAGAAAAAGAACCACTAAAGAACGCCAAAAAAGCACTGTGTCAAAACATTTAAAAACGAAATCACCTTAATCAATCTTGCCAGTCAATATAATCAATGTGTACCAGGTCTTGCAATTTATCATTACAAACACGTGTTACTTCCCATCACTGTCTCTGTTCTGGGAGCCTATATATCTAAATTTAAACTTTTCTTACGATAACAGGAAGTAGACCTGTTTATATACTGTGAAAATGGCAATATTGAAAATGTTGCAGGCTCGGTTTGATTGGACGGCACTAGAAAGTGTAAGTTAGAAAGAAGAGACAGCATGTATGTATGTAGTTGCTTAGGGAGGATCCATCCGCCCGTAAGGGCACAAAACCCAGCTTTCGTTTTTGAGTACGGACCCCGGACATGTCACCAGTCATGCCTTTAAAGAGTATATTAAACTTGGAGCATTAGCCAAAGATATGAATTTTGAGCCAAAAGTAGGTCACTGTACGGCGGTCAATAAGAGACTAAATGTACAGTAACCTAAGAAGAGACAGCATGTTAATGCTCATCTTATATCATGATCTCTTCCTATTAATGCGTAGATTGCGCATGCGTATGTAAATAAAAGAAAAACATCCGGTCACATGACATAGCAACAAGCTGTGTTGTTATGAAATATGTTATATATTTACTATCAAAAGGATAATCCAAAGAAAACCCAAACATTTCAATATAAAATACAAAAAAGATAAATATTGCATAGATATAAATTTTATTTTTTTATAAGTTTCATATAAAATTTAATATTCATTTAAAATTAAAAATAAGGTGATTTTCTACTTATATAACTTAAACGCACACAAATTTGCACAAAATACAAAATCATGTATCTTTTTAAAGTAAACATGAAAGTTTAATACCCAATCTTACAATATACATGTATGTAATGATAATATATAGACACGATAATAAAATGAAATTCGGATTTTTTTCTTTGTTTTAATCAACCGAAGAAAATGTTCATTTTAAGAAAAACAAATATCAAGTGCTTTGCACTCTGAATTTCACAAACAAATAATAAATAAATCCGGAAGATCATATGGTTATTTATCAAAACAACGCAGGGAAATATCCATTTAAATTTTAATATTACTCATTGAGCACTTGATTTATCTCAATTTCTGAAATATTCATGTATGTTTTAAAATAATATGATTGTTATATTTATTATTGTTAATATTTATATGAAGTTCACAATATGCGTTAGTATTTTTGTCGGACAAATACACTTAATATACTTTTGTAAGTTAAATTTAAGGCGAATATTCTAAATAAATACACGAAAATATCCATAACAAATAAGAAAAACAATTTACGAAAATGAGAAAATATTTAAAAAAAAAACAACAGTTTACAGCGAGGCAACAATGCTTACTTAGCACACTATGATTATTGAAATTCGTGAACAAATTTAAAAAGGGAACAGCAAGCAGTATTAAATCCGTCTCAGGGTTTTATTTCCTCACGTTATCATGCTGAGCGCGAAATATCACAGGGTGAGAAATAATTTAACGAGTTTCTTTGCTATGTCGTATTTAGTCGCATCTTTAATTACCTCCCTTTAATCGATTCTCTAAGGTAATTTACTTATCAACTTTCCGTAAAACAAACTTAGTTGCGTATCAATTAAAGGAATGTATTAAAACGATGTTGAAGATCTATAAATTTTTTTCAACAATTATCTAAAAATAAGGGATTCAAAACCACCTCACCTACTAGTAACCGTTTACTGGGAAGAGATATAACTATAATTTGATACTTTGGCGGAGTTATCTCATTTCAGCTGTTAACTATTACATATCCAAAATTACCAGACTTAAAATTACAATAAGGTTTGAATATGCAAACTAAATAAATAAATTGTAAATACTTTAACCAAACAATGAACACAAGTTCTATTTAGTTTTTTTTCTACCGAAACAATTATACTGTAAACGTGAAAAGTGAAATCTTATTCCTAGACGGTGAAAGATATGACGTTGATGACATCTGCGTGACGTCATTTATAAATCGTTCACATTCTTACATAGATGTAAAGTCCGTTAACAATAGCGGAGTAAGTGGTGATAAAGTTCAATATACTTGTATGTATGTTGTGGCGTTGCCAAGTGGTGATCGATCGCGTATGGCTACGGGTCTTAAGTATTGTTCGCCCTGTGGGTTCGAACCCCGTCAGGTGTATGGCGATGGCCCATTTAGCAAAATACTACATGAGATACAGGTTAATTATTAACAGGAATAAATTTGAATGTGTAGTCTATAGCTTCTTACATAGTCAGATTGCAATTTATTAAGATATATATTCCGTAAAAACTACAACAAAATGTATATATAACACGCTATTAACGATATTAGATAATCAATGTTTAATATAAATATATCATATCACTGTTTTTTTAATCAAAATACCGGAATGTTACATAATGCTTTGAATATTCAAACGAAAATAAAAAATTGTAAATATGTACGTTAACCAAACAATGGTTACGTAATTAATTATGCTCAATAACGCAATGTCTAAATTAAAGCTTTAAACACAGTTAACAAACTAGGTACATTTGTATGTATAATTTAAAAACTGTGCAAACATGCATTCAAAGTTTACATTGTTTGCAACTTTGGCACATTTGCGCAACGGCGGCTCAATCCAACGTATATTTGTGCAGTGTTCTTTTTTAAATTAAGGCAGTATACATATTAGATCCTTAACATTTTTTTATTATCAATTTATGGTCAATCACCAATTTGACTAAAGTTCAGATCTACTTATTCCTTTAATGTAGATTTGATGACGACCGTATATGTTTCGCCATCTTTATAATTCGGATTTCCCGAGAAAGCTAGTTTTAGCCAAGCAATCAAAACGGCTTTACATAGGCATAAGAAGCAGTATAAAATACCGTTTTCCGTTAGACAAGTTTTAAGCAAATTAACTTAGAGTCAATTTTTAATTGGCAAGATCGTTTTGCCAGTTTACATGTGGCCTATATTGACAACGCCATGTTTGTTCTAGACATCTTGAAAAGTACCTATTCAGTATTGGTTTTCCCAGTGTTTAAGTTAGTAAACACATCGTTTTCAAAATTATGAAATCTTGCCGATGATTGGCTGTGTGAAATGTCACCAGAAATAATTTCGTATTTGGTCTCGGTTAGATCTTAAAGCGGAGCGTTTTTTGGAGAAGATAGATAATCAGATTGGGTCAACCCCCCATCATAATCTAATTATCTATCTTCCTTTAATGTTAAATCCCTCGCGGGGACATAGACATAATCGTCAATCTCTTAAAATATATTACTAATACAACTTGACAGAAGCACAAATAAGAATAATGTAACTTTTATAAAGAAGGTGGTTCTGTATTCTATGGAATGTTGAATTTTACACATGTTTTCTCCATCAAGAAGATGAACAAAATAGCAATTATATTAGTTGTCCAAGCTTGAACAAACTTATGATTGTACGTTTACAAAATCATGATCATAAAGTCCCAACATTGTCACCAAGGCTGGGTTTGATGTGAGAAAGGGGTCTTTTAGTTTCGATATCTATATTTACAGTCAAACATTAAATCAGTTACTGATCAATGTTGTCATCCCCAGGTCTGCAGATACATTGTCTGTTGGGATTGACATAGCACAAACACGGAAGTCATAGTCCATATTCCAGCGCTTTACTGGTGGAGGAGAAGGTGGTCCTCCGTGAATTATTTCAGGAACAAGCGAGTATCTGAGTAGAACCACCAACATTCCGTAAGTCAGCTTGATAGCTTCCTCACATGATAGAAACCAAAGTACCTTGAGGATTCGAACATGCAGCAGTGAGAGGCAAGTGGTTTGAAATAAACCACCTAAATCATTCGGCTACACAAATCCCTATTTAGAACATCTGTACAAAGGAATTAAAAAGAAACAAATAATACACAATCATTATGCACCATGCTTTATTATGATGTTAATGTATGCAAAGTCAATGACAAATTTTAAGCATACTCACAATATTCTCACATTTTTAGAACTTTATGACATAACCTAAAGAATTGAATATAATATGACATAACCTGCATACTTTACTATTTTATGAAATAACCTGAATATTTTACTATTTTATGATATAACCTGAGTATTTTAATATTTTATGAAATTAACTGCATACTTTACTATTTTATGTCATATCCTGCAAACTATACTATTTTATGACATAACCTGCATACCTTACTATTTTATGACATAACCTGAATATTTTACTATTTTATGACATAACCTGAATATTTTACTATTTTATGAAATATACTGCATACCTTTTATGACATAACTTGCATAATTTACTATTTTATGACATACTGCAAACTTTACTATTTTATTACATAACTTGCATTCTTTACTATTTTATGACATAACTTGCATACTTAACTATTTTATGTCATATCCTGCAAACTATACTATTTTATGACATATCCTGCAAACTTTACTATTTTATGACATAACATGCAATTTTTACTATTTTATGACATAACTTGCATACTTTACTATTTTATGACATAACCTGCAAACTTTTACTGTTTTATGACATAACCTGCAAATTTTACTATTTTTTGACATAACTTGCATACTTTTCTATTTTATGACATAACCTGCAAACTTTACTATTTTATGACATAACCTGCAAACTTTACTATTTTATGACATTCGTACTTTACAATTTAATTACATAACCTGCAAACTTTACTATTTTATGACATAACCTGCAAACTTTATTATTATATGCCATAACTTGCATATTTTACTATTTTATGACATAACCTGCAAACTTTACTGTTTTATGACATAACCTGCAAACTTTACTATTTTATGACATAACCTGCAAACTTTACTATTTTATGACATAACCTGCAAACTTTATTATTTTATGACATTCGTACTTTACTATTTAATGACATAACCTTCAAACTTTACTATTTTATGACATAACCTGCAAACTTTAGTATTTTATGACATAACTTGCATACTTTACTATTTTATGACATAACCTGCAAACTTTACTATTTTATGACATATCCTGCAAACTTTACTTTTTTATGACATAACCTGTATACTTTACTTTTTCATGACATAACTTGCATAATTTACTATTTTATGACATAACCTGCAAACATTACTATTTTATGACATAACTTGCATACTTTACTATTTTATGACATAACCTGCAAACTTTACTATTTTATGACATATCCTGCAAACTTTACTATTTTATGACATAACCTGTATTCTTTACTTTTTTATGACATAACTTGCAATCTTTACTATTTTATGTCATATCCTGCAAACTATACTATTTTATGACATAACCTGCATACTTTACTATTTTATGACATAACATGCAATTTTTGCTATTTTATGACATAACTTGCATACTTTACTATTTTATGACATAACCTGCAAACTTTTACTGTTTTATGACATAACCTGCAAACTTTACTATTTGATGATATAACCTGCATACTTTACTATTTTATGACATAACTTGCATACTTTACTATTTTATGACATAACCTGCAAACTTTACTATTTTATGACATTGTTTGTTTGTTTGTTTGATTTAACGCCTTTTCCCAACAGTATTTCAGTCATATAGGCGGGTAATTTCCTAACCATTGTTCCTGGAGAGTTACACCAGTACTAGACTACTTTCCTCCGCGATAAACTACCAAAGCATCTCCCGGGGATCGAACCCACGCCAGAGAGGTAACTGGATTAGAAGTCATAACCTGCAAACTTTACTATTTTATGACATAACCTGCAAACTTTACTATTATATGTCATAACTTGCATACTTTACTATTTTATGACATAACCTGCAAACTTTACTATTTTATGGCATATCCTGCAAACTTTACTGTTTTATCACATAACCTGTATACTTTACTTTTTTATGACATAACTTGCATACTTTACTATTTTATGTCATATCCTGCAAACTTTACTATTTTATGTAAACTTTACTATTTTATGACATAACCTGCAAACCTTTCTATTTTATGACATAACCTGTAAGCTTATTTTCTTATGGCATAGGCATTTTATGACTTACTATTTATGACATAACCCGCATATTTCACTTTTTTTACACAACCTGCATACTTTACTATTTTTAGAAAAAAAACTTTCAGACTTTACTTTTTATGAAAATAACCTACAGACATAATTTTTAATGGCATAACCTGCAGGCTTCAAATATTTCATGACATGGCCTGTGTAATTTACAAATTTTTATACAAACTTAGCATACAATACAGAGAAAACAGGAAGATATCACATGTAGTTTGTAACCACTGGTATAATTTGTATAACGTCATACGTGATGTCATATACTATGGGTAAATGCTTACACACTTGAAATACTGTATATTTATTTAAAGGTACTGTATATTTGCATTTTATCAGACTTGTCGATATGTTATACGGACAATTTTCTTGTTGCAGTTCTGTTGATAATGACGGTGTTTCTATCTTACACGTTAACGTTATGTCTCATTCTTACATTAACTTAGATTAAACTTATTAAATTTAGTTTGATAGTGTAAAAGCTATAAGCTTATTGAAACACTCTCGAATCCATTCCTGGAACCAACCAGTACTAAGCAGTGAGTTTTTTGTTCAGGGAAACATCTAATTTAATGGATTGCTCCTGACGGGGTTTGAACCCACACGGCCAGCAATCTTTACATGACTAGTCCGACCTGTTAAACACTCGGCCACATTGCATTCTCACATGAGTACAGTGCATATATTCTAAATAGATTTATTTATTTTATGACAGCTGAGTCTTTGGTTAATAAGGCAAGAGGGCCATGATGGACCTGAAATGGCTCACCTGAATATAGAAACTATCCACGACAAGGAACAAGTTATATTGTTAACTATAACAAACAAAAATAGATATAAAATCTAAATCTTAAACTGATATAACAAAGTTCATATTTGGATCTGAAATAGTGCATGTGTAAAAACTTTACTGGTTGCCAAAAGATGTGTACATACAAGGAAAATCAACGACCTCCCTGGGATGAGGGCAATTTTTACCCCTGGGCTTTTATTTGAACAAAGATGGTAGACACTCAATAGAAGATGTTTCATGCTTAATATCTAAGCTCTAGAGTCTAGCAATTTGTGTTTTTTAAAAGAAGATTTTTTAAGTTTTTAAAATTTCACTTATAAGGAAAATCAATCATCCCCCAGGATTGGGCCAATTTTGTCCCTAGGGCTTTTATTTAAACAAACTTGGTAGACACCCATTTGAAGATTGTTCATGCTTAATAACTTAGCTCTAGGACCTTGTTTTTTTAAGAAGAATTGTTTTTACTTATACATATAAGCAGAATCAATGATCCCCCAGGGGCGTGCCAATTTTGATCCAAGGAATTTTATTAAAACAGACTTGATAGACACTCACTAGAAGATGTTTCATGCTTTATATCTGAGCTCTAGCTCTTTGGATTCTTCAAAAAAATATTTTTTAAGTTTCTTTTGTTCAGTTGCCATTGCAACCAGAGTTCTGCATGAAACTCAAGTCTCTGAACAATTTTTAATGGTGACCATAAAAGGAAGATTCCTATGAAGTTTGGATGAAATTGGCTTAGCGGTTTATGAGGAGATGTCGTTCAAAGTAAAAGTTTACTGACGGACGCCAGACGAATTGTGATCACAAAAGCTTAACTTGTCACTTTGTGACAGGTGAGCTAAAAATAGTGGGAAGTAAATTTTCAACAAGTTTTATACCCTCAACTAGTTCTGTGAGAGAGGGGACAACAAATAATACAATAATCAATTATGTACATTTTTTTTATTATGAAAGTCATACATATATGCTAACCTATCAAACAAATATATTTTAATTTCTAAAATATTTCAATAATAACAAAACAAGCAGTATAACAATGCTCTCATAAAGGTTCTATGACATGATCTAAATGTTGTCTACATCGCTTGATACATTCAAAAAAGATTGATCTATTGTATCCATCCTGATAAAACCCTTTCACTGCCATAGGGACGGCTTAAGCCGTCCCTGTTATTTTCGGCCATATGGACGGCTTTAGCCGTTTCAATAATAATTATAGTAATAATAATAAATTAATAATAATAATAATAATAAATATAAAGAAAATTATACCATCGACAATAATTATTATTATACTAACATATTTTGAAACATATATAATTATTATGATACTTATAACAAATAATAATAATTATATTAATTAATAATATAGTAATTTCTTTGAAAACCCTCTCGCAAATAGGTTAACAATAAAACAATAACCCTCTGGCAGCGAAAGGGTTAAATTTCATCTGTTTAACCATAAACAATATATAGAGTAAAAAACATGTAATAAGACAGTATATCAGTCAACCAATGATAGAAATCTAAAGTATTTTATTAACTTTCAATTCTTCATTAAAACAAACTCATTATAAACTAATAAAGTCCATATTAAGTGAATAGAATTATTTCAAGAATTTCAAGTTCGTTTAGTTTTTTTACATATGCTTACAAAATATCATATATTGAATACTGTTTTGTATGAACAGTTCAAGTTTTAAACAATCATGTTTAATACATAAGTATATGTACATTTGACATTACACATTCCAGTTTGAACTTATCTTAACCTCATATAATAAAATTGTATAAGCAAACCCATGGATTATATAGATTTGTCATCATATGTAGATTAAGGACTACAGATGTACTTTATTTAATCTATATTCCAAATCACAAACAAACATGTTTGATACATGTGTTCATAAGACATAACACATCTAAGCATGAAATAAACATAAACATTCATATATCTAGTAAACAATATATAACATCTTCATGTAATTATATGTTTACTTATAAACTAGATGATTTTACTCTTCACATACATTCAAATTTAAAGTTTAAAGGCACAATACACCTCAGAAATGAATAGACTTTTATTTTTGTAGAAATGGCAAATATGTGTTTTAAAATGTTCTAATAGTATATTTACAACATGAGATATTCTTATCACCTGATTGGTTTAAAAAGAAAAAATGATTTGTGTTAAAAAATATAAACAAAATTGTTATTTCACATCCATATAAACTACTTAATATTCATCATAACTGTACTAATTGCTAAAATACAAAAGAAAATAAAGATGGCTCAGATATATGGCCAGTAAGAAACTTTTTAGACAAAAAATTTAGTTTTTAAAAAATAAAGAGGATTTCATTTTAAGGCTTAAATAGCCTATAAAACAAACAGTAACAACTTTTTAAAATGTATGTTTAGTTACATGTCACTAAACACTTGATATAAAATAATATTATCTTATTTTCATCAAAGGATTGCAATAGCTTTTAATTATACAATAAACATTTATTAACATGAAATAATATGTTTACATTATGTACTAGATACATTCAAACATATTCATGTTGTAAGATAATTATAACATATCTTAATCTTGGTATATACTAACATCAGCAAGATACAGTTAGTTTAAACTTTATTTATTCAATAAATTGTACATAAATGACATTTACAAACATTGCACAACAATGTAATTCAGACTGGATTGGAAAACAAGTAAAACAATACTTATATCAATTCCTCTCCAGTAAAAGTAATTTTCAAGATAAAGATACATGTTGCGGTTAGATGTAAGCTCTTTGAATGTACAACAAAGAATAAGAGAATAATATATTGTTAAATTATCACTATAGAAAATCTAAAGTAAATTATGGTGAAATGCTAAAAGAAAGGAAGAATGTAAGGAAAGGTATGATTGAATATATATATCGGAGTTAAATAAATAAGATTAACATGTAAGGAAATATGAGCGTACGGAAAGACCAAGTTTATTCACACTGATAGTAATTCTTACAAAAAGCGCTTCGATTGTGTAATAAATTTTTGGACATTCTGAAAGAGGGTTTTATTTTCATCAGAAGAGAGATGTTCGTTGCCGTAAAGAAGATTATTTACTGTAGCCGGACAATTTAAATTAGTGAGAAATCTTTCTTTCGCGTATATTTCTGTATTTGGTACATTGCAATAAGAAGTGAGATACAGTTTCTCTCATTCCACATGTGCATGTTGGACTTTCCACAATAGACCTTCTGAACAGATCCTCATTCAATGAACTACATCCTAATCTTAATCTTGTGTGAAGGATTTGATCTTTACGTGTGCCTGTATTATAGTAAGACGGTGGTCTTTTGATGTTCGGGGTTATTTTGGACTTAAATATGTTTAAAGTTGGACTAGATCGTACAGTTTCAGGAAGAGAATTCCAGGTGCGAATAGTAGAAGGTAGAAAAGATTTTGAGTATAAAAGTGCTCTGGTTGGAACTGGAGTTAAATCGTCAATATGTCTAAGGTTATATGTACTTTGTTGGGTGGGAGTTAGAAGATTTGAAAGATAAGAAGGTGATATATGGTTTTTCATTTTATACAATAAGATTAATTTATGTTTATTTCTTCTATTTTCTAATGATTCCCACCCAAGTTCACTGATAAGCTTGTTAATATTACATAGTTTGGTAGCGCCTGCGACTATTCTTGCTGCTTCATTTTGAACGGATTCTATTTCCTTATTTAGTTCGTCAGTTAAGTTATCCCAGACTACATCAGCATATTCAAGAAGTGGGCGGACGAATGAATAATACATGCGTTCTAAACTTATTCGTGATAAAAGAAATTTAAAACTTCTGAGTAGTCCGATTCTTTTCCAGGCCTTATCAAGTAATAGATGAATATGGGTTTTCCAACGGGCGTCATGAGATAAAGTAACACCAAGATGTTTATGTGATGTGACCTGAGATATTGGAATAGAGTTATAACTAAGTGAAGGATGAGACGGTTTAGATAATTTCCTTGAAAAAGTAATTGTTTTTGTTTTTTCTGGATTAAAAGAAACAAGCCAAGTATTGGCCCAAGAATGTATCCGATCTAAGTCTGAGTTAAGACTGGTTGCTGCAGTAAGTGGGTTATCTACGACTATATACAAACTCGTGTCATCCGCAAAAAGTTTTATGTTAGAAGATATGTCATTTACGATATCATTGATGTAAACAAGAAACAAAAGGGGGCCAAGAATTGAACCTTGAGGGACACCTGCGGAGATAGAAACCCATGCCGAGGATACATTTCTGTACTGTACTCTTTGTCGCCTGCAAGACAAATAAGAGGAGAACCATTGGAGAAGCGATCCATTTAAACCCAATGAAGATAGTTTGTAGAGAAGACCTTGATGCCATACTCGATCAAAGGCCTTGGAGATGTCACAAAATACAGCCCTTACCTCTTTACCCTGATCGAGAGCTTGACAAATATGACTTGAGCTACAAATCAATTCTGTAAAATTTCATTGAAATTGCATTAGTGGTATAATGGAAGTAGTCCGAACAAACTTTAAAAATAAAAATTATTAATGGGCCATAACTCTGACGAAAAGCATTGAACCGAAAAATGCTGACAGTATGCACAACTAGACTTGGTGCTGATCATTCCTGTAAAGTTTGGATGAAATTGCACTAGTAGTTTATGAGGAGTAGTCCATACAAGCTTTTGTGTATCTGGCAACACAAGAAAAAAAACACCTTTTATCAAAGGGCCAAAACTCGGCCAAAAATCATTCAACCGGAAAACCCGTGCAATATGTGCAAAGACTTCAGCTACAAATCAATCCTGTAAAGTTTCATTGAGATTGCATTAGTGGTATAAGAGAAGTAATACGGACAAACTTAAAAAAATAAAAATAAAAAATATTAAAGGGCCATAACTCTGACAAAAATCATTGAACCGGAAAATGCTGACAATATGCACAACAAGACTTGGTACTGATCATTCCTGTAAAGTTTGGATGAAATTGCACCAGTAGTTTATGAGGAGTAGTCCGGACAAGTTTTGTGACGGACGGACGGACAGACAGACAGACGACGGAGAAGTGATCCCTATATGTCGCCACTACTCCATAGAGGTGACACAAAAATGATACTAAAGAAATATACTCGGAATAAAATTGAAAATCGATATTAATGAAGTGTAATTTTCAGACGGACTTTAGCTATAAACATTTAAACACTGTCGACAGGACATTGTGCTTGACTATCCACAGTGATGGATAATGCAGAATTTTCTAACTTCAAAAAGGGAATTAATTCTGTCAAATATCTATGTGCTCGGACAGTGACTTCCTATTACTCTCATATATGTGTGTGAAGTTCTAATCCACTCTTATACGTAAAACCTTTACCAAGATTTTTTAAGTCGTAAAAGGTGCCTAACTATGAGGAAAAAATATGAGAGGTATGGGATTTGTGTTGGTCATGTTAAAGAACAAGAATGTCAATTGAAATTTTCATTCAGTAGTTTTTTAGATACCAACTTGCACACATAAAAGTAACCTAAGTTTGACGCCAATGCGGTAAGTACTATTATAGCATTAGCTATTCATTGAATAGCCGAGCTAAAATGATTACTAGTATTTTGGAAAAACAAAGTGAGCAAATAATCTGAAATTTTGCATACAAATTTTATACATGAAAAATAATATATCTTCTTCAAATAGTATAAAAACTCAACAACATAACTCCCGTCCTATCATGTCAAGAAATTAAGAAAATATTATCCTCAGTGGAGTCCCTTTAACGATACTGTTTGAATAATACTGACTAACAGTATTAACTTGTACACATTTATGGTTTTCCATAATTACAATTTGTAAATTTTTACAATCTTTACAATATAAAACAATCAAAGAAGGAATCTCTAAAATATAACATGTAAATGGTCCTCATCTCAATGAAACAATTTACTTGTCCTATATATCATCTAACAGGTATTTATATATACCATTCCATTGTCCTATATATCATATAACTGGTGTTGATATAAATAATTCCATTGTCTAAATATTGTATAACAGGAATTTACATATAACATTCCTTTGCTTTATATAACATATAACTGGTATTCATTTATACCATTCCATTTTCCTTTACATCTTATAACTGGTATTGATATATACCATTTCCTTTGCATATTTAACATATAATATACATATATGGTATTTTTATATACCAAACACTTGTCCTATATATCATATAACTGGTATTTATATATACCATTCCATTGTCCTAAATGTCATATAATTGGTATTCATATATACCATTCCCTTGTCCTTTATATCATATAACTGGTATTAATATATACCATTCCCTTGTCTTATATATCATATAACTGGTATTAATATATACCATTCCCTTGTCCTATATATCATATAACTGGTATTTATATATACCATTCCCTTGTCCTATATATCATATAACTGGTATTTATATATACCATTCCCTTGTCCTATATATCATATAACTGGTATTTATATATACCATTCCCTTGTCCTATATATCATATAACTGGTATTTATATATACCATTCCCTTGTCCTATATATCATATAACTGGTATTTATATATACCATTCTCTTGACATATTTATCATATAACCGGTATTTACATATACCATTCCCTTATCCTATCATATATTATACAATTATTGACTAGTTAGCCATTGAATATGATGTGATATTCACCGGCAGATGACATATTGACCGAGGCGATAGCCGAGGATCGCCTCGGTCAATATGACTTTCTGCCGGTAAATATCACATCATATTCAATGGCTCACTAGTCAATAATTGTTTTAATATATGAATAGGCTCAGAATTGAAAAAAAATGACGAAAAAGTACAACCTTATATACATGTACAAATTTTACCTCGTTTAAGTGCGGGAAAAAAGACGCACGTGTTAGGCGTGCAACGACTCGCGAACGCTGCGTATACAAAAGTAATTCAAGTTTATATTCATCGATACGATAGCCTTTAAGTATAACAGTAAAGTAATGATATTTCAATCGGGAAATATGCCATAAAGAACAAAACGCAACAATTATTTTTTAATTAGCACACGTAATTAACAGTCTACGGTGTATGGTCATTGAATATGAGTCTCAATCTATTTTTAGACTTGGAAAATCCAATTCAGCCAGTTAATATGATTCTACCCCCAGTGAATATGATTTTATAAAAAGTTCTGTTGACTACAGTTGATTGCAATGAGATTGCAGCTATTTTTAGATCATATAATAATATATAATATAGCTGGTATTTGAATGTTATATTAATCTTTCACTTCTTCTTACCTTGTATATTAAACATCTGTGGTAAGATATTTCCATTTAATTTTACTTATTTATTCATTTATTTACTTGTTTACTTACATATCTATTTATGTATTCATACTTAGAACATTACTTTTTTCAAATCTGTTTTTATTTTCACAAACTATCATTGATCTTTAAAAAATTACCTTTACCCTTATTAAGATCAATATATGTATTTTATTTCACTGCATTTCTTTCATTTATTTATTTATAAATACAATTTGAATATTATTTTCTTCAATTTCAATATTATTAAAACATTTTGTTACACTGACAAGAAATTGGTATTTAATGGACTGTTTATGATGATTGTTTACTACAATATTACTATCACTTTGTTTTCTAAAATATAAAAACAGAATAAATTTTTTTGTGTGAAATATGAAAATGTTTAGTCTGAACACTATGTTAAGTGCATACATTCATTCTCACTATGTTAAACATTCAAACCATTTTTGTTGTTAAAAAGGTAAAAAAAACATTAATTTCAAACACTATGTAACTTTATCACTTGCATGAATCCTCTATGATAAAATTTCAAATCTTTGTTGTTGATAAAATACAAACACACATTTATTATCTGGTTTAACAGGCAATAATTTAATCTAAACACTAAATGGATACTTTATCACTTTTTTGTTAATAATTTAAAGGCACTTGTATCCTCTAACTGTTTTAGTTTCAAAACATTTTTTTGTGAAAATGATAAAAAAATAGATCCAAATTTATG
>NW_026860446.1:0-19516 GCF_026571515.1 Ruditapes philippinarum
AGTGAAATCATTATGTAGGTACTCAGGCATACTCAGGCATACTCAATAATTTATGGTATGCTTAATAATTTATATCCACTTCCTACTGAATCGGTTTTTTTAGATATAATAAGTCTTTGTGTACAGGATGTTTGACCCATTTAAATGTCTTTGATTATGATTCAACCTTTACCTTCTTTAGCTTCTGTCAGCAATGTCAATTTTTATTTCTGACGAAAGGAAAATTAAAAACGCATTATTCTGATCTTTGTGTCAATACCTTTCTTCGAAGTTTTATGTTCTTTTAAGTTGTATAACCTTTTCTCTTGCAATGTGTTAATACGTCTTGCAAACTATTATACTTCCTAGGAAATGAAGCAAATAAAAACCACAGTAATTTTTATATCAATATGGACGTTTGTAACTGTACTGAGCGTTATAGCAACATCAAACATCAATTGAACAAAGCATAGCTATGAGATTGGTAATCATGGACTCACCTACACTTCAGCCGAAAGTCTGTTTATCCGAAATGATGTTTCTGATGAGATGGCTTGCAGCAAAATGTGTTTCATACACGGCAAATGTCTGACAAGTGTGTATCATCCGGAGACATTTCGATGTATTGGATGTAATAGAAAGGGATTCAAAGATGTGTTGCCTTTTTCAGTTTGCAAGAAATTAAGATTGCCAAATCAAACTAATCAATGTGTTAAACTTGATAGTTAGTCTTTATGCATGAACTACGTTGTAAGAAAAGTTTTCTCCTTAATAAATGATGGCCTAAAGGTTAGAGGCTTAAGTGTCCTTTGTTTATTTCAAAATAAGAAAATTAATGTACTTTATAAATTATTCAAAGGTCATCTTACACTTTGCCGGCTCAAATGTGTCAGTCTATTTCAGGATCATTGTTTGACTGTAAATTTATATTTTGTTATGAAAAAAAGTAATGATCAATTTTGCCAGGGATGGAACCCAATAAATAATGTTCTAAAATATCGCTTATTCTATACGTGTTGGAGAAAATTGACATCTGGAAAAAAATGTCGTCTTCTTAAATTCTGATTTTTCATCAAACCATTTCGCCATTGAAAAATAAATGTTGCTTTTAAAATCTTAGGACCTAATAGTTCACTTCCACACTCAGTTGTTTTCAAAGTCTTTTATGATTGCTCTTAACAGGATATATAGTGACTTGTGATCTTTTTATACAGAAAAAAACCTGTCAGCGGAGCGTATCATGAATTTGTTTATATTTATTTACTAATTATAAAATGACTCGTGTCCCTTTTGTTTTTTGTCAAGTTTTCAATGTATGACACATTTTCTATTAAATGTACATTACATGTTTTTAGGAAATTAATAAAAAAACAAACAAACGTGAACACAATTACAAACATTTATTAAGAAGCATGAATACAAATTTGTTAGGCATGAACACAGCAAACAATTTTGATTATTGCAAGGCTTCATACAAATATAATTGCAACATCTACACAACATACAGAAAGCCATTCATAGACATTAGAATATGCATAATAATAATAATAATAATAATAATAATAATAATGATAATAATTAATAATGATAATGATAATAATAATAATAATAATAATACAAATAACAATACCACTACTACCAATACTACTACTACTTCCACTACTTCTACTACTAATATTTTATAAAGTAAAAAGATTGCAACAGAATAAAAATGAAGGACAGAGATTAAACAGATCCTAAACAATTTTAAAATCGTTTATGTGTGCATCTACATGTCTGTTATTCAGAGAATCAACTTAACTTGTACCTACAGAAAATACACGGTCTATATAAACAAGCTGCATAAATAAACATAAGGTATTTAAATGGTTATAAGTAACACTTTAAAATGAGACCATATATTACATACAAGAATCCATTAAAACATAGACAAGTTATATTATTCAGTCAAACGATACAACAAAATTCAACAAAGATAAAATGCCATGAAAATACAATAACAAGAATTAAACATGAATGCAATAATTTACTATATGCATTAACAATCAGTTTAGAGATATTAAGATAATTTCTTAGATCATCGGTTAAAATAAGTATATCTAGGAATGAATTGATGTCTAGTTTTAAGTTCAAGGTCAAGATGGCGTGCTTTAGTAGTAAATAATGTTTTACTAACTGTAAAAGAGAGGTTAACTTAACTTTATCAACATTTAAATTTAAAAGAATCCATACGTATTTTAATTAAAACAAGCATACAGATGTTTTAGATCTATAATGTCACATGAGATCTTATGTTCTTGTTTTACTTTAACTAAATCAACATTAGTTTTAACCTCTTTATTGACCTTTGTTTGAAAAATGTCACGTTTATATAAGTTTTTGTTATTACTTTGTTTCATGAAACTGCAACTGTCCAATATAGCGAACATTGCATCATTGTAATCACGTAAAAATATAAGTTCTTTTAATGCAATCCAATGAGGTCCAATGCCTTGAAACATGAAATTTGAATATCATACATAGATGAACGTGGGTAATTAAAAGCGAAATGTATGCAAAAGAGAATTAATAAATTAATTCCGAAATAAATTAAAAATCGTATTTTTGTGCTATCCTAAGCCCGATTTGACTAAGAAATTGTTACAACGGTTGTTATTTGGATAATTTTCTACAATAAGACAAATCATGCTGGGGAAAAACAGTGCACCAATGATCAGAAGTTTTGAAAACAAGTTATTGGTATAAATCTACATCTGATAGTACATTTATCTTGAAAAAAAATACCTGTGTCGTCATTTAAAGACATAAAACAAATGAAACTCTGATCTAGAAAACAAATCCCCCAAAACAAATAAACAACAACACCGAAGAAACAACAACAAAAAAACCCCACACCATATAAAGTCTCGTCGTAAGTGCCTTTCATGATGAACCTTCATCAACAATGTATGTGTCTTCGTCTCCGTTGCTCCAATATTTTTTATTTTCTTCTCACCATCATGTTGGATTCTATCAGCCACCCAATGTCCGTAAATAAATTATTTAAATTACGGACATCACAGCTATGCGAATCAAAACTGTTCTCAGCAAGTGGATACCACCATCCCCCATCGGATTTTGTTACGCATTTACCAATTTAATCTTTGTCGTGAGTGAAAAATTGGGTCGAATTTAGAGTTTGTTTGTTTGTTTGTTTCATTTTACGCCTTTTCCCAACAGTATTTCAGTCATATGGGCGGGTAGTTTCCTAACCATCGTTCAGGTGGAGAGTTACACCAGTACTAGACTACCTTCCTCCGTGCTAAACTACCAAAGCATCTCCCGGGGATCGAACACACGCCAGAGAGGTAACTGGATTAGAAGTCATCGACTCAAACCCCTCGACCACGTAGGCGTATTTAGAGACCAAGGATTGGAAGTACCTAGTATTTTTATAGGAAAAAATACACAAAATCTTACAGTACATTATATAGTTAATTTAATTTTCTAGAACTAAAACATGGTTCCGTCTTGTTTCATGGTTTTTCATATTAACAATGTTTTTAAGGTTTTTGTTTGTTTTTTTACTTAAAATGTATGCAGATTTATATCGCTTACATGGAGTTTATTTTATTATTGTCTGAATTTTGAAAAAATATACTTCAAAATACTTGTATGAAAGAAATATATTTGTTAATTTCCTTGGCGCTTAACAATAGTAGTTAAACAGCTTCCAAATTTTGTTAAAGAACAATAAATGTGTGTTTAAAAAAATATTATATGGCATATTATTTTTCGAGAACAGACCATAAGATTATTGACATATTTTCAAAATAATATTTACCAAATCTGTCTTCTTCATAGTAAAATGTATAGTTTTCTCCAAGAAGTTTAAATCCCTGATACGTTTTATTGATCTTTAGCTGAAAGTGATCCGTGACAGAAGATCTCATTTCACTAGGTGTGGCCGTAAGGATTTGTATATATCTAAGACCTGATCATCAAAACGTACACAAGAAATCAAAGACATTCTCCTTTGAAATTATGAATCTGGTAACATAAATTCTGTTCATAGTCACATTAATTACAAATGTTAATGTAAATACAATTCTAGTATAAGAGTCGTTTTAATTATTTAATAATTTTATATTGAATCATACTTATCTCAAGAACAAATATATACAGACAAAACTAAAACTGCTGAACTACAAAAATATCATTTGATGTGCACAATCCGGACCGTTACCTCTAAGGTCAAGATTACGCTTGGTGATTAAAGGCCAACATTGTCTATTTGAATCCGGTCCATAACTTTCTTATCTATGAAGGGATTTTAAAAAATACTTGGCACAAATGTTCACTAATGAGACAACAACCTTAATTGATTTTGCCGAGGTCAAATGCACACTTTGAGGTCGAAGATTAACATTATATGTTATAGTGTATATTTTGTGTCCGGCAAATAACTTCTTTATAGATCAAGAGATTTTAAAATAACAGGGCACAAATATTCACAAAAATAACACAATGTGTCACGCGCAACACCCAGACATTTGCCCCTAAGGTCAAGGACATACTTGGAGGTTAAAGCTTTATATGGTCTGTTATAGGGTTTATTTTGTTTCCAGTCCGTAAATTCCTCATCAATCAAAGGAATTTGAAATTTTTAGCAAAATCTACACAATAACAAGTCGAAATGTCGTGCGCAACACCCAAATGCCTACTTTCAAGGCCACACTTGACGAAAACATTTGGTGGGTTAAAAATAGTGATAACTATACAAATGTTTTACCTTTGACACATAAATAGGAGTTACATTATTATATTTCGTTAATAAATTTATTGAAACTTGCACGCGCCGATCTTACATTGATCAGCATTTTGCACTGAAAGTCCAGATCTATACCTCAATATTTGAAATAACACGATTTTGTGCTTCATGTAAAACTTCTTTTAGGCCGGAGACATTTGCAATCTTGTTACAAATTATTGTTGTATTTCGTTTATAACCGGTAAAATTGATCAAAAGAAAAGTAAGGTGAGACAATCGGAAGGCACAGGTTTCTAGTATTGAGGACAAGTTCACAAAAAATAATTGAACTAAGCGTTTTGTCATTTAGTTTTTGTGCAGCTGGAATTTGTGACCGGTCAATGCGTCTACAAACATGATGAAATTTCAAAAGAAATTGATACACGTGATTATCCAACTAGATATTGTGTTATGAACAAAATGTATATATGCACATTCAACGGAAAGGTCGTGTTATTGGGTCAAAGTTCAAATCTTGTCCGGCTTCTGATAGTGACCTACGCCGTTCGGAAATTGAATATGGGTCGCCGATTCACACACCAACGCACTATCTATGTAGCTAACCGGCTTACATTCCTTTATTCAAAATACTATGCAAATGCTATTTACCAGGACCATACGGTGTAATTCGCGCAGGACATAGGTGAAAAGGATTATTGGAAAGAAATAAATGCCAGATACAGTGTTTCAGTGTTTTATAGACACAATTCTAGTTTTGTTATAAACAGACTTTTAAAGTTTTAATTCTATTAGTACTTTTTACTATTATTCCAACATCTGTGTGAAATATCCATGAAGCATAAAAAACCTAATCAGCAATTCGTTTAATTTATTTTGTATCACATAGTATATAGTTCTAGACATACTATAAAGATCTTGAACAATGGTGATCCCTTGGAACGTTTTATCACAGAAATTACATGAACATTGCAGACTTGGTTAGATTGTGTCTGTTAATGAGGTATATTAAAAAGTGCAACCTCCCTCACGATCCCCAGTATTAACTTATACGGTACTCAAAAATAACAACAGCAGGTGTTATGTGACCATTTGTAAAATTTCAGTGCTGTCATGTTTTTGTCCATCGCCTTTTCGAGGAAAAAGGGGGATATATAAATAGGCTCCGTCCATATTTCCGTCCGTCTTTCCGTCCGTACACTCTAATGTCCGGTTCATAACTATGTAAGTTATCAAACGAATTTGAAATAACTTGGCACAAATGTTTGTTTATACGATGACGATGTGTCATTCGCCCCTACCTTTTAGGTCAAAATCTCACTTGGTCATCGTTGTCTATTTGAGGGTATATGTTGTGTTCGGTCCATAACCCTTTATCCATGAAGGGATTTTGGGATTACTTGACACGAATGTTCACAATAACGAGACAATGTGTCATCTGCAACAACCAGTAGCCCACTTCCAAAGTCAAGGGCGCAGTTGGAGGTCAAAGATAAAATAGTCTGTTATAAGGTATAAAATATGTCTGATCCATTAATTCTTCATTATCAAGGGCTTTTAAAAATACTTGGCACAAATGTACACATAATACAATTTGTCATGCGAACACCCAGACCTCTTCATCCTAGGTCAAGGTCACACTTGGGGGGGGGGGGTGTCAAAGCTTCATATGGTCTGTTGTAGGTTACACTTTGTTTCCAGTTCCTAACTTTCTCATCCATGAGGGACTGAGGGACTTTTGAAAATACTAAGTGCATTAGTGCTCACGTTTAGATGATGACGTGTCGGAAGCAACAACAAGACGCCAACCTTTAAGGTCAAGTTCACACTTGGTTATAAAAGGTCAACATCGTCTGTTCTAGGGTATATTATGTGCGATTTTGTTTTGATTGATTCCGGCACGTTGAGTGTTGAAGCCGGGCGGAAAGGATGTTGCACTTTTTCATAATCCTTCATGGACAGACGCAAGTAATCGGAGTCTGTTAGATGTTTAGTCATTGTTTTAATGCTTCGATTGATCACCCCTTTTACAGTTTTGTTCGACTTTGCTAAATCGATCATTACATAGATCGGGAAAAAAAACGAATTTGAATTTTACCCAGCTTCAAACGATGTTGGTAGTTATATAAGAAGTAATATTGATATTTCTGAAATCTGTGTAAAATTGTGCAATGTTATTTATTTATTTTGGAAAGTATAATAACAAACCGTTTTACCTATTCCCTCCATGACCATAACCTGTGATCTTTTGTTCCACCTATTTTTTTCGCGTTCAGGACACAAACAATATTTTACTAAGGGAGCATACGCCGCTTTTCATGGCATGACACCAAAATGTCACATTTAAGGTTCCATGACCTCCGCCGTATAAACACATCTACGAATATTTCTTTATTCAAACTTTTAGCATTACATGTTTATATGTTGAATACTTCTTACACCCACTGGTGCTAGGGGTCGTGAACAGTAGCATGCACGTCCCAGTACTGTACATGAACAGACTCACTCAAAGCGGACTGTAACATTTTCATTTTTGGTGTTGTTTTTTTAAAAACTTTTTAGGGATTATCTTTCTCTCTATTTAATGTTTGTGATACTATTGATCATAAAAAGGCGTGTGTTCCTTTTCCAAATACTATCATGGTGCAATATGTGATATTGACGCGTGGATACCGCCTGTAATTGAGGATAGTGAGGGGGGTGGGAATGCATGACACTGGTGAAGAAGATGAGTATAAATTTTCGGGGTGACATGTTTGTGAAAAGTATAAAATGCATAATACATACAACACAGGTGCAGATTTTTGTTTGATAGTAGCTTTCAGAAAATATATGAAATAAATCCATTTAAATCCATTTAATAGATGATCTACATCTAAATTGGTGTTGGTATCATAAAAATTGAAATCAATTTCATAGATAAAGTGTAATTGTATTTGATAGGATTTTTCAAGAACTTGAAAAACAATGTTTCTAACTATCTTATATTTTAATTGTTAAATTATTATCTTTAAGAACGTAGGGATTTCGAACCCTGGGTAATATTGATTGAGAGTACATGAAGCTGCTGGCGTTCTTTAAAAAAGTTTTTTTTTAAATATGACATATATCATGTAACACAATTGGTATAGTTTTATATCATAAATATGATGCTCAAATTAAGATTTATCAATTTTGTAAGTTCCAAAAAGCATTATTTATAAAGATATTACCGAATTTAACATTTCATTTAAAGAAAGGGAGGTACTAAAATATTTTTTTTCTAAAAAGTCTAAGCCAAATTTTATCTTCTAATACACAATGTTTTCACCAGCTACTAAGTTTCTGAAAGTTTAAACAATCAACTTCACATATATCTTCTATTACATCAACTTCAACTTACACACAAACTTCAACAACATCTCTACCAATCACCACGAATACAGAAAGTCCGCCCAATGGATCATCTCAGACATTATCGGAAAGATAATACTTTTTCCTCCCTTGCACCAGCAGCCAGAGAAATAGTTGAAGCGAAAACTGTCGCATCTACTTGTCAGACAAGTTCCAAGCCTGTTACAGCTATCACTACAAAGGCATAGAAATCCTTTAATGATCAAGACTACGGGGAGCAAATAGGTAAAAACTTCTCCACACAATTCTAATGCGATTCATACATCAACACACCTTTTATATTAAACTACACAATCCCAGTGGAGTTAGCAATCTCATCGACCACAAAGGCAAAGAAACGTTGTAAAGAGTGAATCATTCAACGTTTGAGGGATAAATTAAGAAAACATCAGCACAAAAAGCAGAGAAAATTAAACAAAATCGAACGAATAAGTAAATTGATCGTACGTCTCGAAAGGATTATTAAACACCACGAAGAAAAGAGCGACTAACGATTGAAAAAGCGCACATTTAGACATAAGAAGGCTAGAAGAGATTTTCTGATAATTTGCATTTGCATGGCAGGTTTTATTTGATAGGTTTGCATTGTGCTTGTCTGATTTCTGTTAGCTATTATATACATGTACTTAAATTTCTTTAATGCTTATCTTCAGTATTTTGCTTAATAGCATTCATATTTTTTTCGATTTGAACTCTGTATTAGAAAACTTATATGTTGGTACTGTGTTTATTAATTCGTAAGACTGAACGAAATCATCACATTGATATTAGACTCGTGCTGTTCGAAAAGGAATCACATTTAGACATAGGTTAGTTTTTACTATTTGCATTTATACCTAATATTTTGGTACTGTGTTTATTAATTCGTAAGACTGAACGAAATCATCACATTGATATTAGACTCGTGCTGTTCGAAAAGGAATCACATTTAGACATAGGTTAGTTTTTACTATTTGCATTTATACCTAATATTTTGATCCGTCATTCATTCAATTTGTCATTATTATTCTGGCGTTAATAGAAAACATGTTGAATACAGCAACAGTCAAAAACATTATGCAGTTGTAAATAAATAAATGCATGCATGTGCTTACTAAATTGTTGTTTGTTTTAACTCATTATGCTCGTATACTAGTGTGTGCACCAATGCTTGAAAATCTATAACTGTCTATAGAAACATTTATGCCCAAATTACTTTTGTTGTCAATAAAACATAACCTTATTACTTCATAAGTTATTAACAAGGTTCCAACATGTCACTGAGATCCTAGTTTGTGCAAAAATGTGGCAAATTGGCCATAGTAATGGTTTGTAAGTCCTTAACCTAGTGACCTTAAAAAGTTCCATCATTGAGTTATTACCAATCTACATGGCTACATGGATTATTTGCGTAAGTGGTCAATTATTTCTTATCATAACCACAGTGAAGGAGTTATACATGTTATATAACACCAAATGATCGCAAAATAAATAAAGTGTAATACACTGGCCATCACCAACACACAATCTTAAGACTGCGGATCTATTTTAAAGTCGGCAATGCTTTTGGCACTCAAATGTGAACTTTGTCTAAATGACCTCAAAATTAGACATGTCATTTGCAACTTCTTTACTTATTAGTATAAATAACAAATTTTACCTTCTCAAAAACAAGGAAAAGAAGACGTGTGGACAAACATACGGATGACCGAATGAACAAGAATACATTATTTGGGTACTTAGAGTGTTTAAAGTTGACCTGTTACAAATATATTAATACATGTAATTAAGCACTGGGCTCTAACGCCTGAAAAAAGTTTAGTTATGTTTTTTTGTCAGTTAAGTTTTTCTTTTCTGTTTTTAACTTAACGGCTTTAATGGATAACTAACTAGTACTGGTATCCACTTATTTCTTTGAAAGTGCCCGAATCCAACATGAATCAGCAGTGAGAGGCAAATGACAATAAAACATGAACAATGTTACTGAGAAATTTTGTCTCGCCCGAGAATGGAACCAGTGATCCCTGTTTTACTTATTTGATGTACTTCTTTTTATCTAATCGGGCAGACACGGCAATGTGGGGTAAGCTTAGATAAGATAGAAGCGTCGTATGTATTCTCATTTTTGGGGGGTGCGGATGGTGAGGCGTTTATGGAATGCCACCATTCCTTGTTGATCTTGTTTGCCATAATTAGTATTGTTACACAAACTCTTTTTGAAAAGATAAGAACATTTATTCACAGGAAATTATTTTACAACACATTTCTATGTATTATATTTAAGACTTAAGACAGTCACGCTTTTTGTTTATATGAATATAGCTTTCGTATCTAGCAATACTTTTAAATACACACATTCAAGACACATGACATAGGTTCTCGTGCCTAACTTAAGCGATTATTCTTATAATTGGTATTATATGTGATTTAACGATGCGGCCAAATATTAAACTGTAAAATATAACTGTAAAACATGCACAACAGTTCCATGTTTGTCTTTCAAAGTGTTTCACACACAGACTACTTCTGTAATATTTTTCTATACATAATTCTCATGTTTGCTTCCTACATTGCTGTTTGCTTATGGTGTCTCTGTATTTGATATGAAAAAAAAATCACAGAATATTTTGCTACACAGATTGAGCATACTAACAGATGCAGCATAACAATTTCCACAGACAGGAAGCTACGTTTTATTACCCTTGGCATTCTCACACTTCAACTAATGATTCAAGCATTTTACGTTGACGAAACTTGGCAGATATATTAATTTTACTTTGTTGTTTAAAAATAACCAATTTGTTAATAAACATCTGTTGAGACTTTGTAAAGGTTTTGAACGAATTAAGGGTTCCCGACGATACTCAAACAAAAGAAACATTCATAACTGCATGATTATTAATAATCCTAACCCTCTTAAAAACTTATAATTTTTCTAACCGTAATGTATGAAAAAGCTCAACACCTGGTGGAACAGTCTTTCTTGTTATTAATTGAGCAGGTTCGTGGTTTTACAGACTGGGTATATAGATAACAACAACAAAGTCAAGTAAATCTTTAAGTGGTGTTAACAACATCATCACACCACCACCAACAACAAAAAACAACAGAAAACAGGAAACAACAAAATCAAGGGATTTATCCAACATTCCTGAGCTGATGGCAGGCACATATAGAGACTTGTAATAATTTTGATGATGTACCTTGCAATATTGAACTAACGAACGTGTTCTGAAAGAGATAGAAATAAATTCAGGATAAAGAAAGGGTTAATCAATGTTTATATATTCTGCTTAAGCTGGTATTAGAGGTCGTGGATGGAAACTTATTAATACTGGGCTGAAACAGACAGTGCCTGCATCATTTGCATTTTTGTTATTTGTTTTTGGCGATAAATTATAACTACGTGCGTGGTTAGAAAATTTTATATTTGAAGTATGTATAGGCATACGTTTGTTGTCCGGATTGTTGAATTAAAGTAATTGATTACTGACCGATTTCTGACTATAACTACAATGTCATTTTATTGTCATTAATGTGTTCTTTAAGTATATTTTTGTACATTATATTTCATTTGATAATTTAAATGATCGGATAGAACAGCAACACTTATTTAACTTTTAGCTTTTACATTTTTACCTTGCGTTTTGATAACAATTAGAATCAAGACATTTAAATTTAGTGCAAGTATATGAACACTATATTAATGCATTTCAAATTATTTGTAATAAAACGAAATCTCTGCTAGCTTGACACTTAATTTGAATCAAGAATTAAAGAAAAATGCAACACTAAAAACCATATGGACAAGTTGTCAAATCAGATTATTGTTTTTCAACTTAGATATTGTGCATATAACAGAGTTACCAAAGATATCTTATGACAAAATATGTATTGTTTTTAATACAAAAGATACCCCGAGAAAGTGGTGTAACGTTCAGTAGGAGAGCCATAAACTTGTCCGAGGTTGACTTGCACGTAGACATTATCATTTTTGTGAAGATGGACAATGACTGTGTTACCCGCCTGTGTACTTCTTCCTAAGGTTTTTATAATGGCGCTTGAAATTATATTTCCATTCACCATCAGGTATGCCGTTTGCTGGTCAGTGTTGGACCAGTCCTCGAACTGGAAAGCAAAAAGATAGGTGCCGGTTGCCGGTACTGTAAAAATACCGGAACTTTTGTCATAGGCTTCTCCGTCGTTAATTACCTCGGAATCAAATACGATCTTTTCATTATCAAGATACATCGTGCGACTTGAAAGGTAGGCAGAAAATGCCACTCGGCCGTACACAATTGCTCGTTTCACAACAGAGTGATGTTCTTCATTTGTAGCCTCTAAAAACGAACAAAAACAAACGAGTTAGCCAGTAAATGCCATATTTATTGAAAAATTACTTTAAGTCAAATCTTAATAATCGTCGTCGTATTTTGGGATTATCAAAGTAGTACATGTAGTTAAGAGCTTCAGAAATAAAGTACTTCAGAAACAAAAATGGATTTTCAGACAAAAAAGGATAATTAATTATATAAAATAATCAATAGATAAAAACATCAATTACTTAATAAACATACAAATGATAGTGTGTAATTGATGTTGAAAGTTTTAGAATAACATTTTTTCATTGGCAAAAAGCCGAAAGAAATAACAATTTCAATTTTTATAAAACTAATACCTTTGATGGCCGAAAACAAAAACAAAAGAAAAAAGAAGAGAAATTAAATAAATTTATTTGATAAATATATCAATAGAAATTATTTTCAAAAACATTTTATACATGCTGTCGTATTTTAAAGAAAAATGGGAATTTTGAGTGACATTATGCCCATTCAAGGGTAAATAAAAAATTGAGACACGTGAAAGTCAGAATAAGTTTACATTTGCCATAAATTTTGCCTTTCAATTTCATTCTAAACTTCCCCTGAACGAAAAACATCTCATGTCAATCACGGAGATTTCTGTTTTCTCCGGAATTTACCCGCCGTTTCAAAATCTTATATTTTATATTGTTAAAGTGCAATAAGTATTATATTAAAACTTTTATTGCCCAGTTTTTCAAACGAAAATAGCGTAACTGACCATAATTATGCAATAATGAACACTAGCTATCAATTTAATATTTGATTAAGAGAATCACAATATTTCAATTTCGTGAGCAATTTTGCTTTGAAAAATAGCGACATATAAATAACTAGTATACGTATTATAAAAAAATCAGCGACTGTAAACAATTATACAGCTTTTCCGAATGATTTATAATATCAAATCATGAAAAACTATATGAAGTGATATTAAGATGTTTCAAAATAACTTCAGTATTATTTCTATTTGGTTGAAAGAAATTGGATTATTAAAACAATGCTATATATTGTTGAAAATACAACGCACTAGATAATCGGTACTTAAATGAAATATGAAAGTCATTTTCAGCACAAAATTTGCGACAAAGAAAAAAATATACACGATAAATGATCATTTGTAACTGAATTTTACTTTAATAAGTTGAGAATATGGATTGGAAAAATAAAAGAAAAGAAAATGATATTTCTTACCTGCATTAACAGAAATGGCATATTGATTTGTCATCATCATTAAGACAAAGAATACGGACACAGATGGAAGCAAGAAAGCCATATTGTTCAGCAATGATGCGACTAAAATAGAATAAAAATGCCGTCATCATAAAAAACCAAACAACACAAAAACACAAAACAACAACAACAGAAAAAAAACAAAAAAAACAAACAATAGCAGAAGTGAACAGCACTAATATCAACAATAATTATAACTTTATTACAAATATTATGACTTGATTTACCTTTCTTAAGTTATTTTTGCGTTTGCAATAAAATAGTAAATATATTTCTAAATGCTTTAAAATATAAATATAAAAATTAAGAAACAAGTGATCCTTTGGAAGCATTATTACAAAACAATTACATGAAAAATTGCAGATTCGGTTTGCTTGAGTCTGAAAACTGCTGTACATGAAAAATAAAAAACAATCACAAGTCCCTCACGCCTCCCTAGCACTGGCTTAAGCGGTACTCATATTTCAACACTTAAAACACCTAATGATCCCGAAGGACATAAAAACACAGAATTACATTTATTTATTAGAATTTAACATTTCACTTACATTGAACATTTTATAACTACGGAGGAAAGAATTAATCATAGATTTATAATGCATTTTTCATAAACAATATGATACATTAAAATTTACAATCATGAATCTGTCTTTCTCAATTTTGTTGAAGAGTCTGTACTTAAATCTATCAGTCCTGTAAACATAGTAATCTACTCTACTTACATCTAAGGTTCTTACCTTGTAAATATGCACAGTTGTTACAAGGACCGCTTTAACTTTGAAGCGCCTTGCCCAAACTTTGTCTAATATATCCGCAGCAAATACGGGATTTCGCAACAAAATAATTTAGGTGGTTTTCATATTGATATTAAAAATTGATAATAAAAAACATATCTCTGTTTAAATCATTTAAAATGTTTAAAGTCTCACGAACGCCACAATTTACATAAATTCATTAAATAAATATATATCATAAAATCAAAGCACGTGTTTTGGATAAAAACAACAAACATTAGCGGTATTATCAAGAAGCCCAGACAACGGCCTTGTAATAAATGCATACTTTTCCAATTAAATTAGCTAACACTTAATGGGCAAAGTTAGGCAATTATGTAAGCTATTAAAAATATTTTAAAAGGATAGGCCTGTTGTAAAAAAACACAAAAAATCAAATTTTCTGACTCGTTTGTATTGAGGCTGTTTATATGAGATACTGTTCAGTTAAATGCATGTACAGCTAAGTCTTCTATAATTGTATGAAGATATATCTTATAAAATATTTAAGTTAAATTAAAAAAAAATTGTAAAATTTTGTTGTTTCCATAATAATTAGTTTAATATTAAACACACATGGAAACAGTGCGTAAACAGTACTAAATGTTCCCGACATTTTTTTCTATTTTAAGTACATTTTCAACAGTTTATCAATGAACTCGTGCATGCGAAATCGTAAAAAAGGAAATATTGCAACATATATCTTTGATGCAATATTCTTTTTTCAAAATAACAAGCAGTCATATTATAGCTTTATACACCTTAAAGGGTACATGCATTTTATTGTCAACACAAATAGTACATTAGGATCAATGGACCTAAATAACCAGAAAAAGGAGGTAAACAATAGAAACAATAGTGTAGACACAGATATCCAAAATTGTCTATCTCGCCCTATAATAACATGCATAGTCCGGTATCACAGTACAGATAGAGCTTGACAATGGCATACGAAAACTAATACAAAAATGAACTTATATAGTTGTTCTGTCTCCAAAACACTAAAAATAGATGCTATGTCTCAAAAAAGGTTGCTCTGTCTCCAAATTTAAAGATTTTCTATTTCGCGTAAATTGTTTGTATTTGAATCATATGTTTGAAGCCGCGACTGTCTGGATAACACAACGACAGGAGAGTCAACAATAAGCTAGTAAGACGCTTATAAGGACAACAGTAAATTTTTATAACAGACACAACCGTCCTTTTGCCGTTCCTTCTTTTAATTGGTTTTTACAAACCAAATGAATGCATTACAGTGTATCTATTGCGTATATTGAACTAATACATAGGTGACTATTGAACTATTTTGATTGATCATCCAGTAATTTCTGACTTTGATGGGTAAATATATATTTTTTTTGCATTGGTAATTCGCCCTATTAGTTTGACTAAAATCCTGCTAACGGAGACATGTTTAGACGTTGTTTCGCAATATGCAATTTCCAAAAAAATATTTCATCATTTATTTGTTATGTTGATGCGTAATTTATTTATTTCATTTTTGTCTATTTCATCAGATTTGACATTTTTAGTTTGCATTGAAAGATAAACGTCTATGCTTTGAGGTTAAAACGACAGGTTTCAGAGCTTGTTTGTACCAAGTGGAAGTTAATATAACTTTAACTGGAGGGTAAATGTATCATGATTTGACTGTTTTGTCCATTAGCCACCCAATTTGATAATAAAATTGTTGTTTAAAAGGTTTGTTAATTCATTCCCATGCATTTTTGTTGGTTTTTTTTGTTTTGTGCTTTTTTTCCAAAATTAATGCATGAACATATTATAAATAGAAGTTTGATTTCTTTTGAAGCTGAGAAATTCATGAATAGAAGAACAGTATCTAAAAGAAAAAACACAAAAGCCAATCAATTATAGAAATAAAAAAAAAATAAGAAAAGAAAATAAGATTTGTCTGCGATAAAATAAATAGTTTGAATAGTTTGATTTCCGGTCATCATGTTCAAACATTTACGCTAGGGCATACTTAAATGATATCCAGTCCATGATCGTCAGTGGCGACTAAATGGATTTGAATTACGAGTCTATGCATCTGCAGCAGGTGGGTGGTTTTGACACCTGATGTTACTTTAAGTTTGTAACACCCGGGGTTAGCAAATCTTATCTGAAATTCTCTTTTCGGCGCCGTATGACTAGATTGTGTTGGAGGGCTCAACCCTCCTCTTCCGCACCGAAATAATTAACCTATTCTAATACTTCAGTAAACAGACTTGCTTTATTTTTTAGACAAATGTAAAGACCTACATTTGAAAACTTCTGACAGACTATTTCACACGAACAATATGGATGTTTTTGGTCGCACTCTTACTTTAATGTTAACAGATCATCATTTGCCTTGAATACTAATGAGAACTCCTCCTCACAATTCCAAGAAAATGTTAATGTTAATTATTTATTTACTGAGTTGAAAGGTTTATGTTTCAGTCAACCAGATGAGAGTATTTGTAATATTGTGACCACATGACTAGGTTTGCCGTGTAGTTGTAAAGTTTTAAAGCTAGTTCTTTGCTCTTGGTATTGTCTGATATATTTAAAGTCTTTGTAGGAGAATATGTCAAAGGTATTTATTCCTTTTGGTTTACAATTGGTCATTTATCTCTTCGTTAAATGGTTTGAATTGCATTTGTTTGTATTATGAGTTTTAACAGTCTTGAACTGATTACTTGGTTGTTTTTGATTTTGTAAGAATTTGTAATTGATGATCTATAATACTATTTCTTTAATTCTTAACAAATTGCAAGACTATAACCTTACTTATACCCCGGTCACATATTCACGGAATACGCCCACGGAAGAGCCACCGATTAATTCCGGCATCGTCTGTAGCTACCCGTACTGGTCAGTAGCTCTCCGTATTGTAACCGTAATCAATCGTAGTAGTCCTTGTATATCCGTAGCGATCCTTGACAATTTTTGAACATGCACAAAAATTTGCTACGGAAAAATCAATCGTAGCGTATCCCTACTAGTCCGTATTAATCCGTACTGATACGTACTGGTCCGTAAGAAAACCGTAATAGTCCGTACTGATTCGTAGTCCACCAACTTGTCAAGGATTTCCACGGTTTGGTACGGAGAACTACGTATTTGTACGGTTACCCTACGTATAAGCTACGGTTTTAATACGGATTAATACGGCATTGTCACGGAAAGGCACGATCGTAATACGTTGTACTACGGAGAGGCAAGGATTAGTACGGTCTTATACGGTTTATTGCGTTGCAACACGAAACGGTACGGAATGGTACGTACGGCCCACCACTGTTAAGTACGGATGAATTAAGTATCATGTACTTTTTCAAGGGTATAAATACTACCTTCTTGTTAAAAACAGACATATATATTTGCAGGAACATTTAATAAATATTAATTGCCATTTACTGGCTGCAACTTTATATTGAAATGGCTCAGAATGCGGAGGCAGTGGTCGAGCTGCTTGATGACATGCATAGAAGTAAATTTATATTAATATCGTACTTCAATTCATAAGAAATAGAATAACATTTAATATTACATATTTTACAAAAATTGGATCGTGAAGATGGAGTAAATATGTACATAAAACGAAGTGTCTAATAAGCCTCGGACACTGGCCCTTGAGTGATAATAAGATTAATTAACAAGCTTTTTACATATTTTAAAAACATAAACATCACGATCATTAATGTAATTGTAAGATGAACAGCAAATCTTAAAATTAAAAGAGAAGCAGTTTTGATCAACATTTTTCATTAATGATTACTAGGCCATATCCAATCAGGTAAGAGAAGACAGACGTGATGGTGGACTAGAGATTGGCTTTTACGAAGACCGCTTCATGTTTAGTATGAGGCTAATATGGCCGAATTTGTTGAGGATCCAGCTTCCTTCAAGAAATTCACTTTAATTGGACCTGATGTGTCTCGGGGTTCGGACGCGATTAGGCTGAATCCTCTCCGCCAAAATCATTGAACGATGCATTTCATTTTCTAGGTGTTCTTTTCTTTTGAGGCATTTTGAAAATGAGCAAACAAGATTGTGGACGGATGTATTAGGTCCGTATAGATCCGTGGCAAGTCGTTCTTCTCCGTATCAATACGTTCTTCTCCGTATCAGACCGTACTTATTCGTACCAACCCGTGCTTATACCGTAGCAGACCGTAGTGTATCCGTAGTGCGTCCGTCCTGATTCGTGTCGCTCCGTATCAAACCGTGTCGGTCCGTTACAATCCGTGTCTCTCCGGGGGGGCTTTTGGTGGTAAATCCTATAGAGGCTATTCGTTGCCAAAAATCCAGCCTTTGAAACTTAACAATGCATACTTCGGTTCTACTAAACAGATAAGAAAAAATCTAATTGTCGATCCGAGAGTTACATACTGCACTGGTATAAAGCATTTTGATTATCTCGATTTGATAAAATGAAAGCTGTTAACATGCAACTTAGATAAATTGCAAACTGTATTTATAAATGTATAACTTCATATTTGCGACATGTAAAAATGTAAACAATAGAACGTACACAATACGTTTATGGCTGTGCATCATGAAGTTGAGAATGTAACTGCATCAACTTGACACACTCAGGTTTACAACACCACACTTTCCTTTTACATTCTAACGCGATTAACATTTGTAAACGATTTTGCAACTTCCATATATGGAATTATCACGGAAATAGACGAAAATTAATAGGCGGAGCCAATTTCACGAAAGCAGAATATAAAGAGAGGTAACTCTTGCGGGTACAAAAATATTTCAAATTATATAGAAACTGTTACATCACTCTTGACTTTGAACATCCTCTGATTTTGTTAAAACGTATTCTAGTACAGGATATTAAAGTAATGCAAAAATTGGTTAAAGATATGATGTAAAAATGTAACAACGTATATACTGATAATGAGCATAATAATATGCAAAACTAAAGTTGGTGAAATAACATAAGGAAGTGTTTCCATATATATAATGACACACACCACTGATCATTGATATCAATGATAGGGTTTTGTGAGTCACGGCAATACTCTTCGGATATCTTTTTTTATCTTCAGCAA
>NW_026860447.1:0-32991 GCF_026571515.1 Ruditapes philippinarum
GTATGAAAAAAACCAGATAGCTAGAGTTTAGATATTAAGCATGAAACATCTTCTAATGAGTGTCTACAAAGTTTCTTCAAATAAATGCCCTGGGTCAAAAATTGGCCCCACCCCAGGGGGTCATTGATTTTCCCTATATGCATATAGAGGCAACTTAAAAAATCTTCTTTTAAAGAACTCAAACAGCTAGAGCTAAAATATTTAGCATGAAACATGTTCTAATAGGTGTCTACCAAGTTTGTTCAAATAAAAGCCCTTGGGTCAAAAAATTGGCCCCGCCCCGGGGGTCATTGATTTTCCCTATATGCATATAGTAAAAACTTAAAAATCTTCTTTTAAAGAACTCAAAGAGCTAGAGCTAAAGATATTTAGCATGAAACATGTTCTAATGGTTGTCTACTAAGTTTGTTCAAATAAAAGCCCTGGGTCAAAAATTGGCCCCGCCCGGGGGTCATGTGATTTTCCTTATATGTGTATAGCAAAACTTAAAAAAACCTTCTTTGAAAAAATCCCGAATAGCTAGAGTTTAGATATTATGCAAGAAACATCTTCTAGTGACTGTCTACAAAGTTTGTTCAAATTAAAGCCCTGGGATCAAAATTGGCTCCGCCCCGGGGGTCATTGATTTCCTTATATATGTATAGCAAAAACTTAAAAAAATCTTCTTTGAAAAAACCCAAATAGCTAGAGTTTAGATATTAAGCATGAAACATCATCTAATAAGTGTCTACAAAGTTTGTACAAATAAAAGCCCTGGGGTCAAAACTGGCCCCGCCCCAGGGGTGTCATTGTTTTTAACTATATGTGTATAGTTAAAACTTAAAAAATCTTCTTTTAAAAAACCCAATGAGCTAGAGCTTAGATGTTTAGCATGAAACATCTTCCTATGGATGTCTACCAAGTTTTTTAAGTAAAAGCCCTTGGGTTAAAATTAACTCTGCCCGGAGGGGTAGAGGGGGAGAAGGTCATTGTTTTTCCTTATATGTGTATAGCAAAAACTTAACATCATGAAACATCTTCTTATGGGTGTCTTAATTCCAAGTTTGTTCAAATAAAAGCCCTGGGGTTTACAGGTGAGCGACCTCAGGGCCATCATGGCCCTCTTGTTTTTCATTATATGTGTGTAGTAAAAACTTAACATCTTGAAACATCTTCAAATGGGTGTCTTCCAAGTTTGTTCAAATAAAAGCCCTGGGGTTTAAACTGGCCCCGCTCCGGGTGCCTTTGTACAGGTGAGCTACCTCAGGGCCATCGTGGCCCTCTTGTTTTTTGAGTTATTGCCTTTTGTTGATTTTCAAATTTCATTTTTGTCCTGGCCATTTCTCCTAAACTATATTGTTCACAAGGCGACACATCCGACTCGCGGAGTTCTAGTTACATTTAAATACAATAAAATTTTGATTTAAAACGAACAGCAGTTACCTCATAATGATACAGTCCTAGTATATCCCCATATATTTACATTAAGGTACTGGATAGTGATTTAGCGTACATTAGCTTACTTTGTTTATTTTTAATAATGCCCCCTTCTCATACTGTAAATAGTGCCGATGCCTTATTTAAAGGTCTCGGCAAAGTTTCACTGTCTTTAATTAATTCAATTTGGTCACTTATAGAAAGCTATCATGGAAATATTTTTTGGCGATGGAATAGAATTTGGCACCCATAAATGTCTTATCCATTGCATTGATTTTTTTTTAATGAATATACTAAAGCAACGCAGTATAAGAATACTCTATTTTTTATTTATACTGATTTTAACTTACCAATTCCTCGTGCATTTTGGCATTAATATAATTGGCTTTTCATGGTCCCCTATCAACCATCCAATTCGGTTTATACAGATACTGGTATTGTCAATGTTTAATGCAATTTAGTTTAATGAAGGGAACATTTGGGACTGAATTTATTGTCTGGTATTTAGAGAGTTCCAATTTTCTCAGGTCGGGTTTTCTCAACTTTCACTGTACAAAGTCTACTTGTGCATTTTATATTATCAGAATTTTATATTTCAAGTTATAGCCCTTTAAAGTTTTTTTTTCGAAGTTTGTCCAGACTACTTCTCTTATACTACTTGGGCAATTATTAATCAGTATTTCATGTACATATCTAATGTATTCATCTGTTGTGAATGAATCATTTTTGGCTGAGTAATCGCCCTTAAATAAATACATGTACAAAACATGTTTTGGCATGTGTTTGAGTATTGTGTCTTCACTTTACAGTAATTCTGACATGCTACAAAGTGAAAATAAACCTGAGACAGTACAACTGTTGACATTCATCAGGAGAAACATGTGATCACTGATCACTCTTGTATTTTTTCCATTGTGGTTGCAATAATGGAAGTCAGTGATAACTAAGCAATTTAACTGGATCCAGGAATAACTCAAAAATACAAAAGCTAGGTTGATGACACTTGGTATGTGTGTAGAGGGCCTAATGGAGATAATTTCCATAATAATGTTTATGTAACTTAAATTTTTAGCTCACCTGTCACAAAGTGAAAGGGTGAGCTTTTGTGATCGCATTTCGTCCGTCGTCCGTAAACTTTTACTTTAAATGACAACTCCTCATAAACCACCAGGCCAATTATATCCAAACTTCACAGGAATGTTCCATTGGTAGTCACCTTTAAAAATTGTTCAAAGAATTTAATTCCATGCAAAACTCTGGTTGCCATGGCAACCGAAAGAAAAAACTTTAAATATCTTCTTTTAAAAAAACCCTAAGAGCTAGAGCTTAAATATTTGGCATGAAACATCTTCTAGTAAGTGTCTACCAAGTGTTTTCAAATAAAAGCCCTGGGGTCAAAATTGGCCCCGCCCCAGGGGGTCATTGATTTTCCCTAT
The DNA here is from genome assembly GCF_026571515.1 of Ruditapes philippinarum. Lineage (NCBI taxonomy): Eukaryota > Metazoa > Mollusca > Bivalvia > Venerida > Veneridae > Ruditapes > Ruditapes philippinarum. Next base: position 2,853 of record NW_026860447.1, read on the forward strand.
ATGCATATAGTAAAAACTTAAAAAAATCTTCTTTTAAAGAACTAAAAGAGCTAGAGCTAAGATTTTTAGCATCAAACATGTTCTAATGGGTGTCTACCAAGTTTGTTCAAATAAAAGCCCTGGGGTCAAAATTGGCCCAGCCCCTGGGGGTCATTGATTTTTCTTATATGTGTATAGCAAAAACTTAAAAAAATCTTCTTTGAAAAAACCCAAATAGCTAGAGTTTAGATATTAAGCATGAAACATCTTCTAGTAAGTGTCTACAAAGTTTGTTCAAATTAAAGACCTGGGGTCAAAATTGGCCCAGCCCCTGGGGGTCATTGATTTTCCTTATATGTGTATAGCAAAAACTTAAATTCTTCTTTTATAAAACCCAAATAGCTAGAGTTTAGATATTAAGCATGAAACATCTTCTAGTAAGTGTCTACAAAGTTTGTTCAAATAAAAGCCCTGGGGTAAAATGTTCACCCCAACTGGGCAATGTGCAGAACCCATCTTACCCTTGGGCCAGGTTAAGGTCAAGGCCACACTTGAAGGTCAAAAATTGACTTAGAAAATGTTCATAATTTTAAACAGGTACTTGAATATTTCTAAAACAAGAACAGATAACCATTTGAAATTTCAAATATATACAAAGTGTCGCAAGTAAGATATGCAGGTCAAGTTTCATAACTAAAATAGGTGGGGGATAACTTTGTATTGTTTTTTGACAAATTAAGGTCATTTTTATGTCTTTAAATTTATTTACTATAATACTTCTTAAACCAAAACAGATATTTACTTGAAACTTTAAATTTATATGAATGGTAACAAGCAAGCTCGGTCCAATTGCTTTCTGCTTAAATTGTAAATTATTAACATGTATATATTACCTTGAATAATAATATGTTTAAACCAAGCAAGCTGAGATGACGAAAATTCTACAATTCCATTGAATTATAACACAAGTTATGCCCCTTTTAGGCTTATAAAATATTCTGATATTTTTAGACTCATGTCCTCGACACTTTTCATTTGAAGATGGGGCATTGAATGATTGATCAGCAAACATATTTTTTTTATTAACATAGTGGCATGCAACCAATATTACTGGTATTTACAAATTGCAAATTAAATTAGAATAAAGCTATGTTAAGTAATGACAATTAGCCATGTTGTTTACCAACAACAACAACAACAACACATCTTTTATTCGCTCAAACATGCATACAACATGTAATATGAGGATAATGTCAAAAAAAGTTAACGAGGCATTTATACAAATTGAGATCAGACTATAATTACTAGACAATATCAAAATTAATTATACACATATTTTGCCCTAGAAACAATATTTTTTAACTTCTTAAGAAACTGCTAACCTTAATTTTACAACATTTAAATATTGCTTGAACAGAATGTAAGATATTTATTACTAGGAGAAAGTAGCTATAAATGTCATATAATTTGTCATAAAAGTTATACACAATACTAATTATACCCCCGCACAACAAAGTTGTAAGGGGGGTATACTGGAATCAGCTTGTCCGTCCGGCCGTCCGTCCATCGGTTTTTACTTGTCCGCCCAATAACTTAAGATTCCTTTGACCCTTAGTCTTCATATTTGGCATGGAGGTTAGTCATGATTAGTAGATGACCCCTATTGATTTTTAGTCCCCTACCGGTTTACCGGAGGGGACTTTCGGTTTACCCTCCGTCCGTCTGTCTGTCTGTCCGTCTGTCTGTCTGTCTGTCCGTCTGTCTGTCTGTCAGTCCGTCCGTCCACAAAACTGGATCCCGCGATAACTTGAAAAGTACTGAAAATATTTTTATGAAACTTGATATATGGATAGCTGGCAGTATGGAGATTATGCACGTCTTTTTCTTTTCTTCCTATGTTGAAAATTCTGGTTGCTATGGCAACAAATAGGCTTAAAATATGGCAAATTTTACACATAAACTGGATCCAGTGATAACGCAAAAAGTACTGGAAATATTTTTATGAAACTTGAAAGATGGGTAGATGGCAGTCTGGAGATTATGCACGTCTTTTTCTTTTCTTCCTATGTTGAAATTTCTGGTTGCTATGGCAACAAATAGACTGAAAATATGGCAAATTTTACACATAAACTGGATCCTGTGTTAACGCAAAAAGTAATAGAAATATTTTTATGAAACTTGTAATATGGGTAGATGGCAGTCTGGAGATTATGCACTTCTTTTTCTTTTCTTCCTATGTTGAAAATTCTGGTTGCTATGGCAACACATAGACTGAAAATATGGCAAATTTTACACATACACTGAATCCAGTGATAACTCAAAAAGTACTGGAAATATTTTTATGAAACTTGACATATGGGTAGATGGCAGTCTTGAGATTATGCATGTCTTATCTGTTCTCCCTATTTTGAAAAAATATTGGTTGCCTTGGCAAAAAATAGGCTTAAAACATGGCAAATATAACAATATTTGTGATTAGTCAAAAAGAGCTGAATTTTTTTTATGAAATTGCATCTTTAATTCAAGAGTTATCTCCTTTTTAAGAATTTTGCTTTTAAAAATGTTATATTTTGGTAACAGGGATGTTTCAAATATTAACTTTAGAGTGTCCTTCAGTCCGTCTGTCTGTCTGTTCATAAAAACTGTTTCCTGTGATCACTTTTAAAGAACTTTTCCAACAAATATACTTAAAATATAGAAAAATTGAAACATTAGTGAATGGCTAATGGCCCTTCAGAACCGGTAGGGGACTTATGGATTGCTTGCAATACTATGATAATTGCTTGTAAGTTCACTAGGTCAAAGGTCAAGGTCACAGGGGCCTTGACTTCAAAAAGCTTGTCCGCCCAATAACTTAAGATTCCTTTGACCCTTAGTCTTCAAGAACTTCACGGCGTGATGGGTAGTTTTCGGTAGCATGGGCAAAAGTCACGTGACAATATGCCTTTCGATTTCTACAGCCGACATTTTATTGTTTTCACGCAATCATTGTACAGCCCATTTCCGTGAAAAGTTACATATAAACAGGTTTTTTTTTCAAAACCATATAGACTCTAAACAGTATTTTCATCAACACACGAAATATCAGCGTTTTATATTAACACATTTCCGGACATCCTTTCGACATATGCTTGAGAAATTCGCCTTGAATGGATTATGTATGGTGGCTGATTTACGCCATCCGTATATTTTCGCGTCTTCGCCTCAAAATGCGAAAACACGAAGGGACGACATATTTGGACTTATGTGTTCTCATGTCGGATCTATGTCTCTCTCGGAGTGAATCTTTTCACGTGTAAAATGTCTTTGAACATTACATTCCTAAGTTTCTTTATTTGCAATTAAGAACTTAAATTTAATTGTTTTTTTTTTAATAATTTCATTTTTCTTGCGCAATTCTCTAAAATGAGACTTGGTTTTTCTATATGCGTTTCACAATAAACATTCACCATACCAGGTTGTAAAATAACTTAATTTTGTCCTTAAATCAGTTTTTACCACAACATCAAACTTCATTCAGAATTCATGTCTCGTTATTGTGAGCAAAATTCTGAGTTTCCTTTAGATATGAGTAAGACAATGTTTTATTACCCCCCGCCGAAAAGACAGTGGGGGATATAGAATAAGTCTCCGTCCGTCCGTCTGTCCTACCGTCCGTCCGTCTACATTTTTGTCCGATGCATATCTCAAAAAGTATCAATTCGAAACTTCATAGGTGGAGGTATCAACTTGAAACTTCGTTGGTGGATAAATAATATTTAGGAAAAGTGCAGTGCACAAGATTGATAACTCTACTCTGCATATCTTTTCATTATTGCCCTTTGTTATTCTTCAAACTCAATTTTTGTCCACAGCATAACTCAAAAAGCCTTTGAGATATCAACATGAAACTTCATAGGTGGATAGATCTCACTCAGGAGGTGTGTAATGCACAGAGTGATAACTCTACCATTCCTAAATTTTGAGTTATAACCCTTTGTTATTTTTATGCCCCCACAATGTGGGAGCATATAGCGTTGCACTTGTCCGTCCGTCAGTCAGTCCGTCCGTCAGTCCGTCCGTACGTACGTCCCGAAATCTTGTGAACGCAACTCCTCTTAAACTGGATGGCAGATTTTGCTTAAACTTACAGGGATGAACAGCCTTAATGTGTAGATGGTAGTAAAGGAAGGAATTTTTGCTGCGACCAAATTTAACAAAATTATGGCCCTTTGTTGATTTTTTCACTATATACTATGTAGAAATTTTGTGAACGCAACTCCTCTTAAACTGGATGGCAGATTTTGCTTCAACTTACAGGGATGAACAACCTTCAGGTGTAGTTGGTAGTAAAGGAAGAAATTTTCGCTGCAACCAAATTTAACAGAATAATGGCCCTTTGTTGATTTTTTCACTATATACTATGTAGAAATTTTATGAATGCAACTCCTCTTAAACCGGATGGCAGATTTTGCTTAAACTTCCAGGGATGAACAACCTTAATGTGTAGATGGTAGTAAAGAAAGGAATTTTTGCTGCAACCAAATTTAACAGAATTATGGCCCTTTTTTCATTTTTTTTGATAGATGACCCCTATTGATTTTGGGGTCAAGGGGTCAAAGGTCAAGGTCATATTGACCTTGTATGTTAAAACGGTTTCCGATCAATAACTAAAGAACGCTTAGGCCTAGGATCTTCAAACTTGATATGGTGATTGGTCATGACCAGCAGATGACCCCTATTGATTTTGAGGTCAAAGGGTCAAAGGTCAAGGTCACATTGACCTTGAAGAAAAAAACGGTTTCCGATCAATAACGAAAGAACCCTTAGGCCTAGGAACTTCAAACTTGGTATGGTGATTGGTCATGACCAGCAGATGACCCCTATTGATTTTGGGGTCAAGGGTCAAAGGTCAAGGTCACATTGACCTTGTAGGTAAAAACGTTTTCCGATCAATAACTAAAGAACCCTTAGGCCTAGGAACTTCAAATTTGGTATGATGATTGGTCATGACCAGCAGATGACCCCTATTCATTTAGGGATCAAGGGGTCAAAGGTCAAGGTCACATTGACCTTGTAGGTAAAAACGGTTTCCGATCAATAACTAAAGAACCCTTAGGCCTAGAGACTTCAAACTTGGTGAGATGATTGGTCATGACCAGCAGATGACCCCTATTGATATTGGGGTCAAGGGGTCAAAGGTAAAGGTCTCATTGACCTTGTAGGTAAAAACGGTTTCCGATCAATAACTAAAAAAGGCTTAGGCCTAGGTACTTCAACCTTGGTATGATGATTGGTCATGACCAGCAGATGACCCCTATTGATTTTGGGGTCAAGGGGTCAAAGGTCAAGGTCACATTGACCTTGTAGGTAAAACGGTTTCTGATCAATAACTAAAGAACCCTTAGGCCTAGGAACTTCAAACTTGGTATGATGATTGGTCATGACCAGTAGATGACCCCTATTGATTTTGGGGTCAAGTGACCTTGTACTTAATGACTGTTTCTGAGCAATAACTCAACAACTCAAGTTGCCTTGGTTGAAATTTTTATGTGCTTTTGGTTTACACATTTGAAGGTCTTATGTAATATAACAACTTGGCTGTCATTAATGAGGCCTTTGTGATTCATAAAATTTATGTATAAATTATTTGGTAAGATTTTAATAACTTTAATTGCTGCACACAACCTATAGGGTCACAATAATTATTACCTTGTGACTAGTCATGACCAGTAGATACTAGATAACACTTATTAATTGCTTGTTCACTGGGTCAGAAGTCCTGCATAATAACCTGATCACATGACTAATTGGCTGCCGATAGGGGGCATACATGTTTTACAAACATATCTTGTTTACTATGTAGAAATTTTGTGAACGCAACTCCTCTTAAACCGGATGGCAGATTTTGCTTAAACTTCCAGGGATTAACAACCTTAATGTGTAGATGGTAGTAAAGGAAGGAATTTTTGCTGCGACCAAATTTAACAGAATTATGGCCCTTTGTTGATTTTTTCACAAGATACTATGTAGAAATTTTGTGAACGCAACTCCTCTTAAACCGGATGGCAGATTTTGCTTAAACTTACAGGGATGAACAACCTTTTTGTGTAGATGGTAGTAAAGGAAGGATTTTTTGCTGCGACCAAATTTAACAAAATTATGGCCCTTTGTTGATTTTTTCACTATATACTATGTAGAAATTTTGTGAACGCAACTCCTCTTAAACTGGATGGCAGATTTTGCTTAAACTTACAGGGATGAACAACCTTCAGGTGTAGATGGTAGTAAAGGAAGGAATTTTTGCTGCGACCCAATTTAACAGAATTATGGCCCTTTGTTGATTTTTAGTTTTCAACTTGTGGCACATGTAGTCCAAAAATATTTGACCTAGAGTCATAAGATTGACAGAACAGTGGCGTGTGCGGGCATCCGTGTCCTATGGACACATTTCTAGTTCATACTTAATTTTTTACCCGAGTGGAGCATAAATTAACTTAAAAAAACAAACCTTGAGATGTCAATGTAATCTTCATAGGTAGATAGATATTTTTGAGGATGAATGTTGTGCGAAAGAATGATAACTCTACCCTTTATACTTTTTGAGTTATTGTCATTTGTTATTTTCATACTTTTTGTCCGCAGAATATCTAAAAAAGTGTTAGAGGTAACAACTTGAAACTTCATAGGTGGATAGCTCTTTTTGATGAGAAGTGCAGCACACTAGAATGATAACTAATCATGCATTATTTTTAGTAATGGCCCTTTGTTATTTTTCATACTTAATTTTGTCCAGGATATAACTACAAAAGCCTTTGAGATATCTACATGAACCTTCAAAGGTGGATAGTTCACTTAGGAGGTATGCAGTGCAAAAGAGTGATAACTCTACCCTTCATAATTTTTGAGTTATTGTCCTTTGTTATTTTTCATACTAAATTTTTCACCTGAGTGGAGCATATCTCTGAAAAAGTCTTTGAAATGTCAACATGAAACTTCATAGGTGGAAAGATCTTTTTGAGGAGGAATGTTGTGCGCAAGAATGATAACTCTATCCTTTATAATGTTTTAGTTATTGCCATTTGTTATTTTTCAAACTTTTTGTCCGGAGCTTATCTCAAAAAGTGTTAGAGGTAACAACTTGAAACTTCATAGGTGGATAGATCTTATTGGGGAGCAGTGCAGCACACTAGAATGATAACCTACCGTGCATTGTTTTTTTTTCAGTTATTGCACTTTGTTATTTTTCATACTTTATTTTTGTCCAGGGTATAACTACAAAAGCCTTTGAGATATCAACATGAAACTTCATAGGTGGATAGATCTTACTCAGGAGGTATGCAGTGCAAAAGAGTGATAACTCTACCCTTCATAATTTTTGAGTTATTGCCCTTTGTTATTTTCCATACTAAATTTTTCACCTGAGTGGAGCATATCTCTGAAAAAAGACTTTGAAATGTCAACATGAAACTTCATAGGTGGATAAAATTTATTGGGGAGGAATGTTGTGCACAAGAATGATACCCTTTATATTTTGTTAGTTATTGCCATTTGTTATTTTTCATACTTTTTGTCCGGAGCTTATCTCATAAGGTGTTAGAGGTATCAACTTGAAACTTCATAGGTGGAAAGATCTCATTGACGAGGAGTGCAGCACACAGGACATTTAACCTACCGTGCATTATTTTTCAGTTATTGCCCTTTGTTATTTTTCATACTAAATTTTGTCCAGAGCATAACTACAAAAGCTTTTGAGATATCAACATGAACCTTCATTGATAAATCTCCCTCAAGAGGTATGCAGTACACAAGAATGATAATTTTTTTGCTCTACTATATAAACATGGCTCTTGTAACAAGTAACATTTTGATATTTAAAAAACCTTCTGAACAAGTAAACATGTCAATTCAACACAATTCTATTTGGAGATACCTTATCAATATATTTTACTGGTTTTTTTGTTGGTTTTTTTTTGTGGGGGGGGGGTGTTTTTTTTTTGTTTTTTTTTTCGCCGTGACAATCATATCCGGTTTACCGGAGGGGACTTTAGGTTTACCCTCCGTCCGTCTGTCCGTCCGTCCGTCCGTCCGTCAGTCCGTCTGTCCGTCCGTCAGTCCGTCCGTCCACAAAACTGGATCCCGCGATAACGCAAAAAGTACTGAAAATATTTTAATGAAACTTGATATATGGATAGATGGCAGTATGGAGATTATGCACGTCTTTTTCTTTTCTTCCTATGTTGAAAATTCTGGTTGCTATGGCAACAAATAGACTGAAAATATGGCAAATTTTACACATAACCTGGATCCCGCGATAACGCAAAAAGTACTGAAAATATTTTTATGAAACTTGATATATGGATAGATGGCAGTATGGAGATTATGCACGTCTTTTTCTTTTCTTCCTATGTTGAAAATTCTGGTTGCTATGGCAACAAATAGACTGAAAATATGGTAAATTTTACACATAACCGGGATCCAGTGATAACACAAAAAGTACTGAAAATATGTTTATGAAACTTGACATATGGGTAGATGGCAGTATGGAAAGTATGCACATCCTTTTTTGTCTTCCTATGTTGAAAATTCTGGTTGCTATGGCAACAAATAGACTGAATTTCAAGATTTCTGATTCTAGTTTTTAAGTTTTTTCACTATAAGTTCTTTATTTCTTAAGGTATTTTCTTCAAACTTTAAATATAAGTTGCTTGTCATTAACCACATCATATGTGACAAGGTTTACAACTCTAGCACAAAATTTATCAGAATTACCTCCTTGAAACTTAAAATTTTCATGAAAAAAACATTGTTTTTTTAATAACTTCTTTTTCTGAATGTATCTACTTCAAACTTCATATAAATGTTTCTTATTGTCACTCAACATTTGTGAGTGTTCAATACTTTAGCAAGACTATTTCCAGAATTATGCCCCTTTTGAACTTAGACTTTTTTTTGAGAAATTGGTAATTTTTACTCCAACTTCTTCAATCATGATAGGATTTTAAAAATGTTATATTTTGATACCAGGGATGTTTAAAAAATAACTTTAGAGTGTCCTTCAGTCCGTCTGTACATAAAAACTGTTTCCTGTGATCACTTTTAAAGAACATTTACAACAAATTTACTTAAAATAGGAACCTAAGTGAATGGCCAATGGCCCTTCAGAATGTTGCTTGGGCTCTTACCGGTAGGGGACTTATGGATTGCTTGCAATACTATGATAATTGCTTGTTATTATTATTATTATTATTATTATTATTGCTATAATTATCATTATTATTATTATTGGCACCTACATTGCTTTCACCTGTACTATAGTTTACTCCTTTGAAATAATTAAATAAATCTGTTATATTTGCTTCAGTTTTATTTTCCTTTTTGCCTTTTAGAATTTTCCAGTATTTTCTAGAGTCATTGCCTTTTATTTTCCTTAACTAAGTGTAAACCTTTGAATATTTGTTTTTGTCATGGAATTTCTTCATTGTATTTTTGTATATATTTGCTTTTCTTCTAAGATTTTCCTTTGTTTCATTGTTTTTCGAAGTTTATGTAAGTATTTAGCAGTATGAAAATTTCATCGAGCTTTCTTACATTTGGGTCCGAACCATGAGGGATTAGATTTATTGCTTTGTGTATCATTTGTATTATTATAATTTAATTTATAGCCAAACGCTGTACGTGATGTATCGTTGAAAAGAGTTGATATTTCGTTCACTAACATATTTAGATCATTTTGACTGATGTCGTCACTTAATATAATGTTATCAAGACTGCTGTTAAACATTTGTATTTTATTTTGATCAATGATATTGATAAAGTTATCAGCCCTTTTTTGATCCCAAAGCTTACAGTCGGAGACTCGTCGCACTGTGTTTTGATTAGATTATTTAGCTTAGATGACAATTTCAGTTCAACCGAACGAACTATGGACGTCTGAAAATAACGGGCAAAAATCACATACCTGTAGGGATATTACATACTTGAATATTTCCGAGTTACAAATAAAATAATCAACTGTACTCAGGCCTTTACAAGTAACTTTTCCAGGCATGTCATTAGTAGTACGGCCATTAAGTATATATAAGTTATTAAGATTTAAAAAATCAATAAGCTTACTTCCATATGTATTCAAAGTTTTGTCGCAATTTACCCGCAACTTATGTACGTATAAAGAACTATCAAATCTGCTCATTTCTAATTCATATTCTTAAGCGATATCATCCAGATGCTGACTTTCTAAAAGTTCGGTATCGAGCGATATATAATCTTTTAGACTTTTAGTTCGAGAATTGAAATCTCCAAACAAGCATATTGAATCATAACTTCTAGAGAAAACGTTTAGTTCTTCTTGAATTTCTATATAAGGCTCATCTACAGCATAAATAGAATTATATGGTGGTATATAGACTACTGCGCATAGTATGTCTGTTTCTAGATTACATAATTCTTTAGATATGGTAAACCATAGTGCCAATTTACTTTCTGATTCTTTTATGTTAATATATTTAGAGATATCATTTCTTACAAGCAGAGCAATTCCTAACCTTGTAGATTTCATCACCTCATATTTAGCAGTAATTTTCACGGTGTTTGACCACTAATACCTGCCTGCAGGCGGATTAAATTTATACTGGCCAGTTGTTAATTACAGTGTATGACACCTTCGCTCAGGAAGCCACAGGGGGTAAACAATTAATCTTTCAATTGATAAAAGTTATTGCCGATAATTGTTTGTTGGAAAGGGCACATATTATATAAAGACACCTTATTTCCGGGACTTTTCTAGACATCCGGGACATTATGGCATGTATGAGTAAGCTCAGTATGCAAAGTTTTTCCACTCTTACTAACATTTGAACATAAACTTCACTGCTTTTGTTTGTTTTAGTACAGTCATTTGGAAAATGAAAGGTTATTTGTAACTGTTTTCAATATGATTTGACAATATATATTTATACTATTACCTGTATAATTTGTCTTTTTGTGCCCCCACTTTAGTGGCGGGCATTTAGATTACCCTTGTCCGTCCGTCCATCAATCCATCCGTCCGTCCGTCCGTCCGTCCGTTCACTTTTGTGTCTCACGTAACTCAAAAGTATTAGACCTAGAGTCATGAAACTTTACAGGAATGTAGATCAGCATGTGTAGTTGTGCACCTGGGTATTTTCATCTGGATATTTTTAGTATTTTTAGAGTTATTGCCCTTGACTTAGTAAAATTTTGCAATTTTCAACTTGTGTCTCATGTAGAGTCATGAAACTTTACAGGGATGTTGATCAGCATGTGTAGTTGTGCACCTGGGTATTTTCGTCTAAATATTTTTAGTATTTTTAGAGTAATTGCCCTTGACTTAGTAAAATTTTGCAATTTTCAACTTGTGTCGCATGTAACTCAAAAAGTTTTTGACCTAGAGTCATGAAACTTTACAGGAATGTTGATCAGCATGTTTAGTTGTGCACCTGGGTATTTTCGTCTGGATATTTTTAGTATTTTTAGAGTTGCTGCCCTTGACTTAGTAAAATTTTGCAATTTTCAACATGTGTCGCATGTAACTCAAAAAGTTTTTGACCTAGAGTCATGAAACTTTACAGGAATGTTGATCAGTATGTGTAGCTGTGCTCCTGGGTATTTTTGTCTGGATATATTTTGTATTTTTAGAGTTATTGCCCTTGACTTAGTAAAATTTTGCAATTTTATCAACTTGTGTCACATGTAACTCAAAAAGAATTTGACATAAGAGTCATAAAACTTTACAGGAATGTTGATCAGCATGTGTAGTTGTGCACCTGGGTATTTTCGTCAGGATTTATTTAGTGTTTTAGAGTTATTGCCCTTGACTTAGAAATAATTTGCAATTTTCAACATGTGTCGCATTTAACTTAAAAAGGGTTTGACATAGAGTCATTGAACTTTACCGGAAGGTTGCTCAGCATACTTAGTTTTGCACCTGGGGTTTGGCTTGTGGATTTATCCAGTATTTGTAGAGTTATTACCCTTGACTTAGTAAAAACCGTTTCATTATGTTGTTATTTGTTCCTTGAGTGCTTGAGTTAGACTCAACCAACTTTACAGGAATAATGATCAACATCATTAAATTACAGGAATATTGATTCACATCTTTGTGAAGCGATGAACCTGAGACTTTGCACGTGGATTTTTTCAGTTTTGTTAGAGTTATTGCCCTTGATTAACAGTAGTATAAATTTGCAATTTTCAACTTGTTCATGCATAGCTCAAAAAGTATTTCACTTGTAGGCCTGAAAGTTTACAAGAATGTTGGTCAGCATGTGTACTTATGCACCTTGGGGTTTGCTTGTGGATTTATTCAGTATTTGTAAAGTTCTTGCCTTTTAATAAGTAAAAGATTTTTAGTTTTCAAAAAATATTTGCCCTAGAGTCATAAGATTGACAGAAGAATGGCGCGGTGGGGGCACCCGTGTCCTATGGACACATTTCTAGTTATGTGACTGCAGCATCTGCGATGCGGTTGGATATAGCAATCCACCTGTGTGTGTGTTTGTATGTGTGTTATACAGTCAAACTTTTATTAATTGACCGTGCAAGGGAAACACCCAAAACGGTCGCTTAATGAAACGGTCTCTTAAGACAGTCAGCATGATATAAAAGTCAAAATTTATAAATGACATCTTTCATATGCTGTGGGAATTCTTTTCAGCTTCATTTTTATGCTCCCCGAAAACATTTAGGGGGAGCATATAGTCGTAGGGTTGTCCGTCCGTACGTACGTATGTATGTCTCCAATTCGTGTCCGGCCCATTACTTTGTTATTTGAAGTCGAATTTTAAAACTATTTCACAGAAATGATCACCATATGTCGCCACAACATTTGGGTCGCTACCTTGAAGGTCAAGGTCACAGCATGACCTTGCAGCAAAATTGTGTCCGGTCCACAACTTCATTATTTGAAGTCGGATTTTAAAGATATTTCACAGAAATGATCACCATATTGAGACGATGTGTGGCACGCAACATTTGGGTCGCTACCTTGAAGGTCAAGGTCACAACATGACCTTGCAGCAAAATCGTGTCCGGTCCATTTCTTTGTTATTTGAAGTCGGATTTTAAAACTTTTTCACAGAAATGATCACCATATTGAGACGACATATCGCATGCAACATTTGGGTCGCTACCTTGAAGGTCAAGGTCACAGCATGACCTTGCAGCAAAATCGTGTCTGGTCCATAACTTTGTTATTTGAAGTCGGATTTTAAAGATATGTCACAGAAATGATCACCATATTGAGACGATGTGTTGCGCGCAACATCTGGGTCGCTTCCTTGAAGGTCAAGGTCACAGCATGACATTGCAGCAAAATCGTGTCCGGTCCATTACTTCATTATTTGAAGTCGGATTTTAAAAATATTTCACAGAAATGATCACAATTTTGAGACGATGTGTCGCGCGCAACATTTGGGTCGCTACCTTGAAGGTCAAGGTCACAGCATAACCTTGCAGCAAAATCGTGTCCGGCCCATTTTTTTGTTATTTGAAGTCGGATTTTAAAACTTTTTCACAGAAATGATCACCACAATGAGACATTGTGTCACGAAGTAACATTTGAGTCGCTACCTTGAAGGTCAAGGTCACTGCATGACCTTGCAGCAAAATCGTGTCCGGCCCATAACTTTATTACTAGAAGTCGGATTTAACAACTATTTCACAGAGATGATCACCAAATTGAAATGACGTGCCGCATGCAACATTTGGATCCCTGCCTTAAAGGTCAATGTCACAGCATGACCTTGCAGCAAAATCGTGTCCGGCGCATTACTTCGTTATTTGAAGTCGGCTTTTACAACTATTTCACAAAAATGATCACCATATTGAGACAATGTGTTGTGCACAATATTTGGGCTGTTTTTACACTTTGAACTTTGTATGTGGCATAACTCTGACACAACAAGAGGTATACCTTCCTGTGCCCAAAACCTATTTGGGGAGCATCACCCGGTTCAACCGGCTCTTGTTATATTATTGTTGAATAATAAGTACGTTCCGATAATCTAAATGGATGCAAATGTTAATCAAAGGCCTGCAAGCTCTGTGGTATTTTCTGATATTTGCAATCTAAATCATACTGACTATCTGTATATATTTTCCTATATAAGTTTATTTTTATAAGATTTTTTTTCTATAACAGTTTTAGATTGATACATATGGAATTTTGCATGATTAGAGTTGCATCAAAAAATCATTTATGTTCATTTTTTTTGCATATCGTGGCTACTTCCTTAAAAAAAAACTTAAAAAAAGTTGCCACGACTAGGATTTGAACCCCAAACCTCTCACACCCTAAACGAGCGCGCTACCCCTGCACCACGGTGAAGGAATACGTAATATGTAGCCTGAATAAAAACAAATACATTGTAATTCTAAATTGAGAATTTCCATTTCGTGCTTGTAATCCTTATCAATTTCGAGGTTTTTTGTTCACGATAAACCTGTTTAACACTGATAAAAATAATTTAGTGAAAATCTTCTCGCCAAAACAGTCTGACATGTATATATTCCACTACTCGGCAGTCAGATTTATTTGTGTACTACGCCCTGGAGTATTCAGTTATCGACATAGCTAAAAATAGCATTTTCATTGATTAAAATGATATTCATCCGCGAAATTTGTGATTGCAACCTCATATTTCTATTGACTAATCTGAACTTTCAATGCACTGTAATTTGTTAAATGCCTACATTAAAAATTATTCTGTCTTTTAAATTGCTGGTTTATAAGCAGTTCTGAGTGAGATCTACTTTGCGTGGTTAGGTCTGTTAGGAAATTTTGTGTTAGACCGTGGATGTTAGCTATGTATTAATGATCTTGCGATCAGAAAATACAAAAATAACTTTCTGATACCGATTGACAAAACAGTTTTGATCCATTAAGTACATGTTTCACATTTTTTCCAGAATTTTATTAACTTCTCCTTTGTTGTTGTTCCTTCCCTTGTCTCCAACACTAAAACCTTATTAGTGAAGATGTTTTCTGTTGTGCATTTTTTCATTTGAAATAAACAAACTTCATCTACTTGTTACGATTAATTTAATTGCTGATCAAGTTCAAGGTCAATTCAATGCAGTCCAGATGTCAACAAGCGAGGCGTAAACACTTTCTCAGTAGGGGCGAAGCATTGAATTGTTTATCCGATATTATTGGATAATACACGTTACACGTATACTTAACTTCATTTGCATACGCTAAAATGGTTTGGGAAATAGAGTTTTTCACACATTTATTTGTTGTGTTTTGATTGTTGACACTTGTGACATTACGAGGTGGCGTTCTCTAAAAACACAATTACTTGACAGGTAAAAGTGGTCGTTTAATGAAAAGATTGATCTCAATTAGGTGACTAATCAGCGGTCGCTGGTGGCGTTGAGCAAAAGTCGCTTAATACATGTAAGATATAGGGTGAAAATGATCGGTGGGAATTTAAAGTGGTTCTTTTAAGACAAAAGTCGCTTAATACACATGGTCGCATGGGCAAGTTGGACTGTATAAATTATATATATACTAAAAAATCTTTTGTGAAAAACCACTTGTCCAATTTCAACCAAACTTGGCAGAATTGATCCTTGGGTGAAGGGCTTCCAAAATTGTTCAAAGAGTTCCATTCCATGCAGAAATCTGGTTGCAATGGCAACCAAAAAGAATTATAAGAATAAATTAAAAAAATCTTCTTGTAAACCCCACAAAGCCTAGAGCATAGATATTTTGCATAAGGCATTGTCTGGTAGACCTCTACCAAGATTGGCAAAATTATAGCCCTGGGGGTCAAAATTAGCTCTGCCCCGGGGGTCATTGAGTTACTATATGTACATATAGTAAAAACTTGTCTGAAGATACAAGGCTTAGAGCTTTGATTTTCAGTATATGATATCATCTATAGGTAATCTACCAAAGTTGTTCAAGTTTTACTTCTAGTGTCAAAATTAGCCCCGCCCTGGGGGTCATAATTTTTAGCTCGACTATTCGATAAAAATAAGTAGAGCTGTTGTAGTACCCCGAGCGTCGGCGTCGGCGTAACCACTTACGTTAAAGTTTTTGTAATAGTTCAAATATTTTCAAAGTCCATTGACATATGGCTTTAAAACTTTGCACACTTGTTCACCATCATGACCCCAACCTGTAGACAAGAGGAGGTAACTCTATCAAGCATTTTCACAGAATTATGCCCCTTTTTGGACTTAGAATTTACGTTAAAGTTTTTGTAATAGTTCAAATATTTTCAAAGTCCATTGACATATGGCTTTGAAACTTTGCACACTTGTTCACCATCATGACCCCAACCTGTAAACAGGAGGAGGTAACTATATCAAGCATTTTTTTTTACTATCAAGCACTAAGAATAGTCGAGCGTTGCTGTCCTACCGACAGCTCTTGTTCCTTATATGTATCTAGTAAAAACTTAAGGTAGAACTTTGGGAACTTTCGAGTACTGTCTTGAAAATTGGCATGCAGAAAGTTGACCATATTTATACCCCCGCATAACAAATTTGTAAGGGGGGTATACTGGAATCAGCTTGTCCGTCTGTCCGTCCGTCCGGCCGGCCGGCCGTCGGTTTTTTCTTGTCCGTCCAATAACTTAAGATTCCTTTGACCCTTAGTCTTTATATTTGGCATGGAGGTTAGTCATGATTAGTAGATGACCCCTATTAATTTTGAGGTCACTAGGTCAAAGGTCAAGGTCACAAGGGCGTTGATTTCAAAAAGCTTGTCCGCCCAATAACTTAAGATTCCTTTGACCCATAGTCTTCATATTTGGCATTGAGGTTAGTCGTGATTAGTAGATGACCCCTATTGACTTTGAAGTCACCAGGTCAAAGGTCAAGGTCACAGGGGCCTTGACTTCAAAAAGCTTGTCCGCCAAATAACTTAAGATTCCTTTGACCCACAGTCTTCATATTTGGCATTGAGGTTAGTCATGATTAGTAGATGACCCCTATTGGCTTTGAGGTCAAAGGTCAAGGTCACAGGGGCCTTGACTTCAAAAAGCTTGTCCGCCCAATAACTTAAGATTCCTTTGACCCACAGTCTTCATATTTGGCATGGAGGTTAGTCATGATTAGTAGATGACCCCTATTGACTTTGAGGTAACCAGGTCAAAGGTCAAGGTCACAGGGGCCTTGACTTCAAAAAGCTTGTCCTATAACTTAAGATTCCTTTGACCCACAGTCTTCATATTTGGCATGGATGTTAGTCATGATTAGTAGATGACTTCTATTTATTTTGAGGTCACCAGGTCAAAGGTCAAGGTCACAGGTGCCTTGACTTCAAAAAGCTTGTCCGCCCAATAACTTAAGATTCCTATGACCCACAGTCTTCATATTTGGAATGGAGGTTAGTCATGATTAGTAGATGACCCCTTTTGTTTTTGAGGTCACTGGATCAAAGGTCAAGGTCATAGGGACTTTGACTTCAAAAAGTTTGTCCACCCATTAACTTAAGATTCCTTTGACCCACAGTCTTCATATTTGGCATGGATGTTGATCATGACTATAAGGTGACCCCTATTAATTTTGAGGTCACTGGGTCAAAGGTCAAGGTCACAGGGACCTTGACAAAAAAAAACATGACGTCGTTGCATATCTTTGGCAACTGTTACAGATATCACAACACAATAGGCGGACAAAATATCTGAAATTCTATTGCATTCAACAGTAATTATTTTTTCCTTTAAGTTGATATAAAATTTATCGTTTTACGTCGAAAAATGTTTGAAAAATTGAAAGAAAACTGTCAATTTTGTGTAAATTTTGACCATTTTTTGGCTTTAAAGCGTTTTATTTAAAAATTCCTGATATAAATTTTTGATTTTTTTCTTTAAAGGTCCTTTAAAATGTATACTTAGTCATAATAACTAAAAAAAAGTAGGGGGTCACACGTGATTTTATTTCCCCCACCCCTTCAGTAATTTTGTAACAAAATAATGAATCGACGTATGCAGAAACGTTTGAGACTTCAAAGTGCGGCACTAATGTTCAGGTTACAAGGAGAATTGTTCTAGAGTTTTACTTATACATATAAAACAATAACAACATTAATGTTCCATTGAAAATGCTTAAATTTAAAATGTTAGCCAGGGATTTAGGGGTTGATATTTTATTTTACTTATTCATAACATACGCGCTAGTATGAACACGTCACAATTTCTGATTGATTATTTTTTTTATATAGTCGATTTTCTGAATAGAAGCAAAGACTAGAACCCAGGCTAGTAAAGTCTCTAAAATACAAGTACATTTTTAATATAACATGCAACTAGAGCAAAAAGGAACTGTCAGCAGTGTTACTACACGAAACTTGCTAGACATGCAATTGTCTAGTTAACTATCAGGCCTTGGCCGAAGTGCAATTTTATTGAATTTATTATCGCCTTTCCATTTTGTGACGTTTATGTTTGCTGAAAAAAAAATGTACGACAAAACAAACAATAAATTATCTTCTTGTTTTTAAGCATGATTAATAAGTTCATAAGGAATTGTAAACAGACGCATGTAAAGAAATTGACGTCGTACTGATTAAATGGTCAGTGAATAGAGCATTTAAAATGTACAGTATCTGTAATATGTACAGACAAAAAATGGCAATATATATTGAATTTTCTTTTTTGTATAAAGATTTACAACGCAACACTCTTTTGTGCAGCATCTAGCTCAAGACTCAAGTCTGGTTCGCTATATATGTTCTATTTAACAATCGCAGATGTGTAGTAAAACTGTTTCATTATAATTCATGTTTAAAAAACTTTTTGTTTTAAATTTCATGTTCAAAATAATTTCTTCCATAAATTTGGCTATACAGTGAATAATGAATATTTTGCAAAGGCTGTTTTGATAGTAATGATTTTAATATAGCGTTTTTGGTGAATCTTCAATTAATCGTTATTTTTAACATTATGATATTCTAAAATGATAAGCAAAACGGGAGAAAATATATTAAAGATATTTATCTACTTGTAGAATCCAACATGCTACCTCTGTAATCCAACAACCACTGAGCCAACGTTTCAAACATTTAATGTTATTCTGACAAATGTCAGATCAGACTATTATTTCTTTCCTCTTGTAGAAATTGGGTAATTCTGAAGTACATCTTTATTATGTTTTTATATACAAATACAGACTTTAAACAAAGTTCCTGTAAATATTACGAGTGTATGGATCTCTGTATATTAGTCATATACTTATTGCATGATATATGGTCTCGTACATCTACATATTCAAATTTCATTATTTTCACCTGTCTATCTATAATATACGGAGTTCCGTACCCTTTATTGTATCCATATATATTCCGCAGTGGTCATAATCACATGAAATGCTGTATAAATTGGGATTTTGACGCAGGGCGATCTTTTTAATGACAAACAAAATAACAAACGCCCTGTGACAGCGTGACGTATATCGAAAGGGGTGGGGGAAATAAAATCATGTGCACCGAAAAAAATTGAGTCGGTGAACCCCTATTTTTTAAGTCATTTAGACTGAGTATACATTTTAAAGGACGTTTATAGAAGAAAATCAAAAATTTATTTCAGGAATTTTTTTAATAAGCTGCTTTAAAAAGCCGAAAAATGCGGCTTAACTAAACATCAAACTTTACACAAAATTGACAGTTTTCTTTCAATTTTCCAAACATTTTTCAGCTTAAAGGAAAAATTAATTTCCTTCAAATGGAGTAGAATTTAAAATATTTTGTCCGCCTATGGTGTTGTAATACCCGTAACAGTTGCCAAGGATACGCAACGACGTCATGTTCAAAAACGGGCTTTGATGTTCAACTTTGACGTCGTATGTACAAAAATTGGCTGAAACTATTGGAATAAAATGAAAGGAATCTAATTAGAAATATGGTCAACTTTTGGCATGCCAATTTTCAAGACGCTACTCGAAAGTTCGCAAAGTGTTGCTTTCTACCTTAAAAAATCATCTTCTAGATATTGAGAAAGGCTAGTCTCAGTTTGGATATTTTGCATGAAACATTGTGTAGTGAACCTCTACCAAGATTGTTCAAATTACAGCCCTGGGGTAAAAATTGGCCAAATTAAAATATCTTATTGTCTGAAGGTACAAGGGGGGGGGGTAATAGGTTTTCCTTACATGTATATAGTAAAACTTTAAAAAAATCATCTTCTCTAATTGACAAAGGCCAGAGGTTAGATATTTTGCATGAAACATTGTGCAGTGAACCTCTAGCAAGATTGTCCAAATTATAACCCTGAGGTTAAAATTGGCCCCGTCCCGGGGATTACTGATTTTCAGTCACTATGTCATAAAGTAAAAAATTAAAAATCTTCTTATCTGAAGGTACTAATCTAATAATAACAATTAGATATGTCAATGATCTATGCATTATGGCAATCTTCAATTGTATAGCAACATAAAAAGTGTTTCTATATTAGTATTTAGTGTTGTATTAATGCGGTGACATAGCAGTTTTCACAAATGCAATCTTGTTTTCACCAGAGATAATTTCTTTTTATCTATTTGTATTTGTGCCATTAAAGTTATTCCCTTAACCACCTTTCCAAGTTGTCTTCTGTCAAGGACATTGGTGGGGGTATGAATTGCATTCAGCGATAGCTCTAGTTTAGAAATAATTTATTGAACTTTATAATTATATTTTACAGGCTGACATTTTGGTGAACACAATTGATAGAATGGGTGATTTTGATAAGGGAGCCATATCAAAGTCTCTTTTGAAGAAAGCAGGAAATGAAGGACACAAACTTCAAGCTGAAATTAGAAAATTCAAATGTCCCTTAGATTCACTGAAAGTATACAAAACAGGGGCGTACCTTCAAGGCTGCAAATTTATATTCCATGGTCTTTTAGAGTATTATGTAGCAAATGGCACAAGTCAAAAGGTAAATATTGTTCTGAAATAGTTTTGCAGAACTTGGTAGGAAGTTCAAGTCAAAATTACTCAAATAGAATTGATTTAGCCTTTTAATATGCCCACAAAATGTTATGCTTCTTTTTGTCTCTGTGACCATCTGCACTTCTGTTTCCAGTCTGTATCTTTTAAACTGATCCAAATATCATGTGGCAGAAATGTTAATCATAATGAGATGATGTGAAGGGTAGGTTTGACCTTCAAGATCATACTTAGTCATTTTGTATGAATTTCAAAATTTTGTATGAGCTCTGTATCTTTTGAACCTCTAGGAATTTGGCAGAAATAGTACTTATATTTAAACGATGCGCAGAACAAAGGTTTGGGCATCCTAAGAGCAAAATTGACCCCGCTTGGGGATTACTTGATTTATAAAGACATATAGGAAAACTCATCTAAGTCCCATGTTTGGGACTACAAAGTCTAGAGCTAAGATATGTAGCAAGGAGCATTTCCTTATTGACCTTTATGAAACTGTTGCCTCAGGGTTCAATATTGACCCAGCCAAAATTATCATGTACAGATAAATAAGAGCATGTCTCAGTGTAAAAACATCCTACTAAAGCAGGAGACCATGTTGTAAATGAAGGTTAGCTTTATGAAAATTTAATAATAGTCTGAAAAATGTGCCTTTACGAAAACTACTACATAGTTAATGTTTCATAGAAAACTCCTCGTCAGAAAAATAGACTGTTTAGTGGGTGCCTTTGGTGAAACCATTTATTGTGTCGCCTTGAAAAGGTGACATATAGGGGTTACGTTTGGCGGCGTCTGTGTCGGCGTCGTTGTCGGCGGCGGCGTCCCCTAAAGCTTGTCTGGAGCATAACTCAGTCACTATAAGTTTGGGGTGGATGTCTCGAAAGCCTCGTACTTTTTTTCCATACGACGTTCGTAATACTGACGTAAGGTCATCGTTGCATTTTTTCTGGTTGTCTCGGAGAGTTCGTAATTTACGATGTATCTTAAACATCTCGTAAAGTTACGGTAAAAAAATGACCCCATAGCAGCATCGTAAGTCTACGATAACGAATATGATTGGATTCCATCTTGTCAATTTAGCCTCATTTTCATTTTAAGAGTAAAAGAAAATCCATGTCAAATGCATATCGTACTCAATCAAGCTTCTTTTTCGTTTTTACAGTCCAAAGAGTCTGTATCAAATGCATATTGAATTTAAGATAGCCTCATTTTTATTTTGCAAGTCCAAACAATACATATCAAATCCATATTGTACGCAAATAAACAAAGTTATGTCAAAACATTGATGGTGTGAAATGAAGATGTCATTGAAAATACTCTTGTTTTATTGCACTTATATTTGACGAGGCGCTAGAATTCAGGATTAAACACAACGTATAATAACCTCATATTATCAGTCAAATAAAATCCATATCATGCACAATATATCACTCACACTGGGACTAGATGGTACTGATAAGGGGAGATCATTGCGTAGGAGATTGCTGAACTTGATTTGGCGAACAATTTAATTTTCGCGGATTTCCATAATAAGTGATTGTAGTGTTGTGTTCTAAATGGCACATTTCTCGATTCAAATGTCATTATTTCTTTGTTTAATAAAAGTTAAAAATTACGCCGCGATTGTGACTATAAATTTTAAATAACGTTTTCTACGGAGCGTCCATGCAGCAAGTGAACGTCTGATGTTTTCTTTGAACGTGAGTCTGTTTCTGCGCGTCATTGACTGTATAGTTAGTTTTTCGTGAATATGGACGTGAAAAAACATTGCAATTTTATTGGGATATAGTTAGCATATTCGCTCGAAATTAACAAATATGCTGTATTTATTATGTTCTTATAAATGAAATGAAATATTGATGCAATAAACTGCGTATTTTCATTTTCCGTATATTCACTGTAAAAAATATTATTTTTCACTACAGTGAAACATATTTTCTGTATTTTCACTGGTTTATTGCCGGACTACTTTTTCTGAATTCAGCCAATAAACAAAATTTAAGAGTAAATCTTTCAAATTGTAATATCAAAAAGAAAAATGTATTTAATAAACAGAAAATTCAAGTTTTTTTCAATTAAATACAGGATTTATTTGCATCTTGTGGTATGAAAATTTTCATATTTCACTGGTGGCTACCGCCACTCATGAAATATTTATTTCCATACCACTCGATGAAAATAAATCCTGTATTTATTGGAAAAACTTGAATACCCTCTATCTATTTAATGCTAACTAGTGAAAACTGAGTTATATTAGTGAAATATAATCCATATCACCCACAGGCCATCACTCACACTATGACTGAAGTAGCTTTGCCGAACCTTTGGCATACCTTTTAATTTTCTAATTCAGTAAAGTTGTTAGTTTACATACTAAGTAATTGTTGCTTTTGGTTTGCATATTTCTCGCTTCAAATATCAACTAAAAATTACACCGCAATGATGACAATAAACTTGAATTACTTTTTTCCGCAGCCGTTGAACGTCTGACGTCATCTTTTTTATGTGCGTATGTTACCCCGCGTCGTTGAAAATAGTTGTAAATTGCTGTTTTCTTCACTTTAACGGATTTAATAAGAAATTATTTGTTGTTCATGATAATGCCATATATCACACGTCACTCCTCTTCTTTCTTACTTTTGTGCAGCTCCTTTTGCAGGTCGAAACAGAATTCACTTTTGCTATTATCTGGACCCATTTTTTGTTTGTTTTCTTTTTATTTGTGATTATTTCAGAAAAATTGCTGACATCCATTTTCCTCTCTTGCAAGTACCTGAAGTTCATTTGTAGACCAAATTGTCCTCAATTTTCTTGACAGACATTTTTTGAAACTTATTTCAAATATGATATAAAATACTGCAGAAATATGTATGCATCAATGTCATAACCAGGCTATGCTTTTATAGTTTCTACTCCAAATGTTTGAAATATGTATATAAATGTTACCCTACCTCACACATTTTAAATATTTGTTTGACCATTTTCCTACTTGGAATGCCGTGTTCAAAATATCCCTAAAAATTACCAAAATAAGGGCCTGTTTACAAAGATTGCCTAAATTTTCTTAAAAGTACATATAAATTGGTTGGTCTTGTCAAATATAAAATACTTTTACCGTCTAGTGTTTGATTTATTAGACTTTGAAAATATCAGGTATTTGATAATAAATTTGGCATAACTTAGCCAATAAATACCGATAATAATTTTATAATTAAAATAAAACACTTTTTTCTTACCAAGAGAGACATAAAAATAATATTTAAAAAAAAACAAAATCAAAAAAAAAAATCTGCCTCATTTGGGGCTTGAACCCACGTCCCTTGGTTTCTTTACAGTAGACCGTAGTTCTAGCCTCTTCAAAGTCGAGTTAATGCATTAGGTGGGTCATGCGTTAACTACACAAAGTCACCTTTGCATATACGATGTCGTAAATAACATTTGAGAAACGAGATCGTTAAGGTGTCCTTCCAGACAATGAAATAAGGACATCTTAGTTATACCTTAGCAATCTCGTAAGTTTAGCCACAACTTTAAGATACGAGAATTTTTCGAGACAACCACCCCTGATTGACTTCAAACTTGGTGTGCATGCTTTTTTCAATAACCCGAAGTGCAGTGCTCAAGGACCGGTACTCTGCAGTTCTTATTTTTTGAGTTATTGCCCTTTGTTAATTTTCATACTTTAATTTTGTCCGGGCCATTTCTCTTCAACTAAAAAAGCTATGGACATGAAACTTCATAGGATGATAGATCTCATTAAGAAGAAGTGCAGAGTACAAGAACCGGTACTCTGCACTTCCTAATTTTTGCGTTATTGAGCTTTGTTAATTTTCATACTTTATTTTTGTCCGGGCTATTTCTCCTAATGTATAAAAGCCATGGACTTGAAACTTCATAGGATGATAGGTCTCATTAAGAAGAAGTGCAGTGCACAAGAACAGGTACTCTGCATTTCTTATTTTTTTGAGTTATTGCCCTTTGTTTATTTTCATACTTTGATTTTGTCCGCGCCATTTCTCCTTAAGTATAAAAGCTATGGACTTGAAACTTCATAGGATGATAGATCTCATTAAGAAGAAGTGCAGTGCACAAGAATCGGTACTCTGCATTTCTTAATTTTTGAGTTTTGGCCCTTTGTTAATTTTCATACTTAAATTTTGTCCAGGCCATTTTTCCGAAAGTATAAAAGTAATGGACTTGAAACTTCATAGGATGATAGATCTCATTAAGAAAAAGTGCAGTGCATAAGAACTGATACTCTGCATTTCTTATTTTTTGAGTTATTGCCCTTCGTTGATTTTCTTACTTAAATTTTGTCCTGGTCATTTCTCCTCAAGTATGAAAGCTATGGACTTGAAACATCATAGAATGATAGATCTTATTGATAAGAAGTGCAGTGCACAGATATGCTGCTCTGCACTTATTATTTTTTTAGTTTTTTTCCCTTTGTTATTTTTCATATTTCATTTTTGTCCTGGCCATTTCTCCTAAACTACATTGTTCACAAGGCGACACATCCGACTTGCGGAGTTCTAGTTTTGTATAGCAACCTGTGAGATCTTATGGAACTGTTTACTCTGGTAGCAATAGCAACCATTACATGTCAGTATTATGAAATGAATCATTCTGCTTGATCTATTTTGTTTGTTGCAAAGTTTTGTTGTAAATATATTATTATTTGGACATTTTCATTTTAGAAGCTGAAAAAATTTGTGCTTGATTGCTTGAAAGAAGCTGAAAGTTGTAATTGTACCACAATAGCATTCCCTGCTCTGGGAGCAGGCAAATTAGATTACCCACTTTATGAAGTCAAAGCAGCTATGTTTGATGCTGTTGAAGAGTTTAACATGTCATGCTCAGGTGGAACAAGTCTTCAAGATGTTAAATTTGTCCTTTTTGAATATGAAGCATTTCAGGTATTACATTTGTACTTTTACAAATTTTTCTTTGCTTTTATAGACATATAAAATCAAGCATTTTTTCATATCAAATTATTGTAATACCCTGTATGTTAACTAAAATAAATCTTATCCAAATGAAGAGACTGATTGCTTATTGTTTCAGAAATAAAAAAAATCATTGTAAAAGGGATTAACAAAATTGTGACACTAATAACGAAAAAAGTTCTGTATTATGAATTATGAATCACTGATCCTCTATTTTACTAATGTTTTAATGCCTGCACATTGAGATTGAAGGATATTTTCCTACAAACATACCTTTAATGCCATTTCTTTGTGGCCAAATGTGATAAAAAAAACATTTAAATATAATGGCAGTCTTTTTTAAAAGCTTGAACAAGTCATAAAGTAGAGGATAAAGTGTATTTGTTGGTCAATTCTAAATTTTTACTGTTTATATAGACCAGTGTCAAAAATTTCAATACCTTGCTTCTTATGCTTTTGTGTAAATATCATCTCACCATTCTAAGAAAGACCATATGTATAAAAAAAAAACCTATACCTTGAATGCTAAGAAATAATGTATCTGTCCCCTGCAACTTGTCATTGTAAGGTAGATCATGAAAGTTAATGTTTTAATGTAACTAGAAAAGTTTCAATATTGTTTCTTGAAAATATACATGTACTTACAAGGCATACTTTTTATTTTAGGATTTCAAAGCAGAGCAAAATAAAAGGGGTATGTAAGATTATACAAAAAGATAAAATGACTTTATACAAAAAGATAAAATGACTTAAAATATTCACTTACATCATGATTTTTATGCACCTAAGCATATAGTAATTGAACAGTCTATTTATTTGCACTACAGGGGCAATCTAACTATATACAGAGCAAATAAAGAAGAATAGAGAGTTAATTCCATAACAACAGAACATTATTAAACATAAGATGGGCCTCTTATTCCTTTCAGTGCATGTCTATCCATCTGTTCATACTAAGTTAATGTAAACCGGCAAGTTTGATTTTAGCTCACCTGTCACAAAGAGACAAGGTGACCTATGTGACACCCTGTTGTCTGTCGTCTGTGTACTAACATTTCCATTGACTTCTCCTCCAATACCGCTTGGCCAAATTTTATGAAACTTGGCAGGTTCCTTGCATGAAGGTCTACCAAAGTTGTAAAAAGAATTAAATTCCTTGAAGAACTCTTGTTGCCATGGAAACCAAAAGATTTTTTTATACCCCCCCAACCCCCCCCCCCCCCAGTGAAGAAATAGGGTATGTTGTTTTGCTAATGTCATTAGGTCTGTCGGTAGATCACATGGTTTCCGCTGATTGTCTTGATATGATGATTGGTCATGATAAGTAGGTGACCCCTATTGATTTTGGGGTAAAGGTGTGAAAGGTCAAGGTCACATTTACCTAATAGGTAAGAACAGTTTCCCCATCAATAACTAAAGAACACTTAAGTCTAGGAACTTCAAACTTGGTATGATGATTGGTCCGCCGAACATGGCGATGGACATTGTAAAATGTTTTTGCCAATAGATATTTTGAATCTTGAAATCTTGGTCATTACCAGTAGATGACCCGTATTGATTTTGGGGTCAAGGTGTCAAAGGTCACATTGACCTAAAAGGTAAGAACAGTTTTGATTAATAAGTAAAAAACACTTAGGTCTAGGAACCTCAAACTTGATATGATGATTTTTCATGACCAGCTGATGAACCCTATTGATTTTGGGGTCAAGGGGTCAAAGGTCAAGCTCACATTGACCTTGTAGGTAAAAACGGTTTCTGATCAATAACTAAAGAACGCTTAGGCCTAGGAACTTCAAACTTGGTATGATAATTGTTCATGATCGGCAGATAAATCCTATTGATTCTGGGATCAAGGGGTTAAAGGTCAAGGTCACATTGACCTTGTAGGTAAAACGTTTTCTAATCAATAACTAAAGTACACTTAGGTTTAGGAAATTCAAGCATGGTATGATGATTGTTCATGACCAGTAGATGACTCCTTTTAATTTTATGGTCAAGGGGTCAAAGGTCAAGGTCACAGTGACCTTGTAGGTAAAAGCGGTTAAAGATCAATAACTAAAGAACGTTTAGGCCTAGGAACTTCAAACTTGGTATGATGATTGCTAATGACCAGTGGAAGACCTCTATTGATTTTGGGGCCAAGGTGTCAAGGTGTCGGAGGGGCATTTAACTTGACAATTAGATGACCCGTATTGATTTTTGGGTCAAGGGGTCAAAGGTCAAGGTCATATTAACTTTGTAGGTGAAAACAGTTTCCAATCAATAACTTTACAAGCCCATAGCTGCTGGCCCTCAAACTTTGTATGTACATTGGACTTGGTCAGTAGATGACCCCTATTGATTTTTGAGTCAGGGGGTAAGTGTCATATTGACCTTGTACTTAAAGACGGTTTCTGACCAATAACTCAACAACTCTTGTTGCCTTAGTTGATATTTTTATATTTAACTAAAAATACTTTTCGTATACACATTCTAAGGTCTTATATAATATAACATCTTGGCTGTCATTAATAAGGCCTACATGATTCATAGAATTTATGCATATATTATTTGGTAAGATGTCATAAAATGGCTGCACACAGCCTATGTGGTCACAAAAATTATTACCTAGTTACTAGTCATGACCAGTAGATAACCCTTATTGATCTTTTGTTCACTAGGGAAAAATGCAGTCATAATAACCTGATCTTATGACTAATCAGCTGATAACACTCTAGCGGTCACATTTTTGCCTCAATCACTATCAAACTTGGTCAGGATGCTTATCTAGTTGATAGCTGGGATGAGTTCGAACATGGGTCATCTCAGATGAAAAACTAGGTCACAAGAGCTAAAAATAGAAAAACCTTGTTAACACTCTAGAGGTCACAATTTTGCCTCAATCATTATCAAACTTGGTCAGGATGTTTGTCTAGGTGATAGCTCGGATGAGTTCGAACATGGGTCATCTCGGATGAAAAACTAGGTCACAAGAGCTAAAAATAGAAAAACCTTGTTAACACTCTAGCGGTCACATTTTTGCATCAATCATCATTAAACTTGGTCAGGATGTTTGTCTAGGTGATAGCTCAGATGGGTAAGAACATGGGTCATCTCAAATGAAAAAGTAGGTCACCGGAGCTAAAAATAGAAAAACCTTGTTAACACTCCAGCAGTCACATTTTTGCATCAATCATCATCTAACTTTGTCAGGATGCTTATCTAGTTGATAGCTCGGATGAGTTCAAACATGGGTCATCTCAGATGAAAAACTAGGTCACAAGAGCTAAAAATAGAAAAACCTTGTTAACACTCTAGAGGTCACAATTTTGCCTCAATCATTATCAAACTTGGTCAGGATGTTTGTCTAGGTGATAGCTCGGATGAGTTCGAACATGGGTCATCTCGGATGAAAAACTAGGTCACCGGAGCTAAAAATAGAAAAACTTTGTTAACACTCTTGTGGTCACAATTTTGACTCAATTGTCATCAAACTTGGTCAAGATGCTTGTCTAGGTCATTGCTGGGATTAGATCGAACATGGGTCATCACGGATGAAAAACTAGGTCACAGGAGCTAAAAAAAGAAAATCTTGTTAACACTCTAGTGGCTACTGTTGTGATCCAAATATTCTGTAAATTGGTCTGAAAGTTTGTTTTGATGATTTCTAAGTCAAGTTCGAACATAGGTCATCTTGGATGAAAAACTAGGTCACACCGCCCAAATATGGATAAAACCTTGTGGAAACATTTTCGACTCAATTGTCATCAAACTTGGTCAGGATGTTTGTCTAGGTAATTGTTTGGATGAGTTCGAAATCGCATATGAAACTAGGTCACCGGAGCTAAAAATAGAAAAATCTTGTTAACACTCTAGTTGCTACTGTTTTGATCCAAGTATCCTGGAAATTGGTCTGAAAGTTTGTTTTGATGATTTCTAGGTCAGGTATGAATATGGGTCACCTTTGTAAAAAACTAAGTCACACTGCTCAAATATGGATAATCCTTGTTAACACTGTAGTGGTCACATTTTTGACTCACCTGTCATGAGACTTGGTCAGAATGCTTGTCTAGGTAATTGTTTGGATGAGTTTGATGGGTCAGGTGAGCGATCTAGGGCCATCATGGCCCTCTTGTTATTAGCTCATCTCTCATTTAGTGATTGGCTTAACTGTTTAATAAAATGGCGGCCACAGCTAAAATTAGAAAACAACAACATCTAAACCACTGGTTCAATTTTGAAATAAATTTACTCAAAAATTTCCATGGTGACAGTACACAAAATTGTTCAGATTTTACTGTCCTTGTTTTCAAATGGTGTTTCTAGGGTAAAACGGGGCTCCAGTTTTACCTTTGACCTT